>NW_026000068.1:28819650-29120577 GCF_001458135.2 Marmota marmota marmota
AGGGGAATGGGAAAATAAACAAGGAGAGAAATGAATTACAGTGGATGGGGTAGAGAGAGAAGATGGGAGGGGAGGGAGGGGGGATGGTAGAGGATAGGAAAGGTAGCAGAATACAACAGTTACTAATAGGGCATTATGTAAAAATGTGGATGTGTAACCAATGTGATTCTGCAATCTGTATTTGGGGTAAAATTGGGAGTTCATAACCAACTTGAATCTAATGTATGAAATATGATATGTCAAGAGCTTTATAATGTTTTGAACAACCAATAAAAAAAAATAAAAAAAAAAACTTTGGAAAGATTAAAAAAATGTAGAAATTACTATTTAAGAAATTTAAAAAAAAATAATAAAGGTGAAATAATGTGAAAAATATTTCCTTATGTTTATATAGTTATATACAGCTTTTGAAGTACTTTGACATTATCTCAGTAGGTATTCACAATAACCTTTATAAGTAGGAAGAACAGGTCTTAGAGTCAATGAAAGTACCTTCTAATGATTAAAAATTGAAATATGCTTTTATAATTCTGACCATGTTGTTGAGTCATATAACACATATGTATATAACTACTAAGGTCAGCACAAATTTTATTCCCATTTTTCAAATAAAAACCTGGGCCTGGGAGGAGTTGGTTGGCTTGATTAAGGTCACAAGGTGGTAAATGTCAGAGTTTGTGCTTGAATTCAAGTGTCTCTGATTTCAGAGTTCAAGATTATAACCTGTACTTTAACCTGACTCTTGAGAGATCACCCAACTCTCATATTTTAGATAAACCGTGTTCCACAGTTTGTGTGCCCACTTGAGGGACTGCATTTCCCAGCCATTAAGTAGCCTATGGCTTGAGTTTTGATGTTAGATACCACACTGTACTGAATTTCTGTGGCTTATGTTCTTCTCTCAATTGTACAACCCTGCACATGCTGTAGGTGGATCACTGCATAGGTAAAGTACTTCCTTAACTCAAATGTACTTGATAATTAATGGCAACTCAGGGTGATTTCTAACCTGTTCCTCATGAATGAGGTGGTTCAGAGCTGACCCTAGTACTGATTTATTCTCTAGCTCATGTGGGATTTGAGTTTGCAGCTGTCACTGAGTTGTATGGATCAATCATGACTTCTTTCTAAAATGCCGTCCCCCTCTTGATGTGCTTGTCCCTTTACCTACACTGATCAATGGGCTTCTGGTTATAAAGATAGGATTGGAAGTGGTTTCTTTGATTTCCCTTGATGATTTCAAAGGCATTAAAAAGATAGCAGCCCTTTTGCAGGGGCCCTGGGCTAAGGGTGAGGGGATGGTGCATATTGTGATCTCTGGCCAAGGCCAATCCTGACCTTTTCTTTGCTGTTTCTTGAATGGGATTTTGAAAAAGAAAGAGACAAAGAAGGAAGGACACACTGTAGAACAATATAGCTTTTAACATCTAGGGCACACTTGGGGAGATCACAGGGGAGCTCAAAGCTGAGGGAGGAATGGTGACAACAATCCTGTAAGAGTGAAAGGTGACAAAAGTGGATAATGAAGGAAGAAGGGAAGAATGCCAGATTGGGAAGAGATACCAGGTCCCACAGTTAAATGAGGCCCTCCCAATGGTTGCTGAACTTCCATGTTTTTGTTTTTTCTTTTGTTTGTTGAACAAAGTAAGTGAGAGCACAGAACTGGGTTGGCAGCATGAGTAGCCTCATGAGGAGCCCATTTTCAAATGGCATATGATGACTTTTACAACTAAAATGTTGATATCAATGACTTAAAAACAGATATGGGCAAGATTTAGAGCGTCAGAGGTTCTTCACTACTGATCAATTGATGGTTTGAAGTCCTTTTTTGAAATTCCTCTAAGAACATGGAATTTTCCTCTATGAAAATGAAAATATGCTCATGCCCATTAAAACATAATTTTAGATTTATAGGAACTCTGAAGGTGACCCCGGAACCCCTAAAGAATGCTTGGTTTGGATAGTCACACTAGACTTCGTAAGGAGAGCAGAGAAACCTTGAGAAGATGGGTGAGTTTTACATAGGCACAAAGAACAGGTGTGAGGCAAGTAGAAAGTACTCTTTAATATTGGTGAAATGCAATGGATGATTGAGCTAAGAGTTTTCCCTTCCCCTCTCAGTCTCGTTATTATTCTACTACTTAAAGATTCAGTAATCTTGGTAAAAATGTGTCCTTCCCCTTTCTCCTCTCTCTTCACTTTTTCTTTCCCCTCTCAAGATGCAAACTCTATCAGGAACTAGCAAGCAGACTGCAGATACCTCAGAGCCTCAAAGTTACTTCTGTCAAACGTGGCAATAAAATGGTTACAGAACCCTGTGTTTTTGGGAAATGTGTATCGAGCTTTAACTCAACAGCTCATCTTTTAGCCAATGTTCTTGAACTTTAATGTGCTTGTGTCTCTCTGGAGATTTTGGTAAAATGAAGATTCTGGTTCTGTAGATCTGGGGTGAGGTGGGATCTGCATTTCTAGTACATTCTCTGGTGATGTGCTGCTACTTCTGTGCCATGGGCCACACAGCGAACAACAAGGCTGTAGTTTTCTAAGAGAGCTAGCAGAACTATTTTAATAATTGTAGGTTCAATTTGTGGTGTGTGTGTGTGTGTGTGTAATAATCTAAGTTTATTTTCCCAGAAAATGCTAATTTCTAAATACGTCCCCATTAAAGAACATTTTGAAGCGGATAAGGAGGTAGAACATCATTACAATTCTGAAAAATGCAAAATTTTCAGAAGATTGAAAATCAGCTCTCTGATCTAATTAAATAGAGGCTGATAAATGTATAACAACATATCTCATGGCAGAGTCTGGGGAGTAAGAGTAGTCTAGTTCCTGTCCCCTCTCTCCATGAATGTCAGGTAGAAATAACGACAGGAAGCTTGCTCTAATTCCAAAAGAAAACATCATTTGTAGATAATGTAGTTGTATTTAGATTTTATTGCAAAATGAAAACTGTATTCTTATACTCATTTTAATTACTAAAATAAAAAGATTACTAGATTTCCTTGGTTCTAATGCACATATTTCTTTATATTTCAGCACAGCTGAATTAGGATGTGACTACATACTCTGTGGAGTTTTGCAGTTGCTGGTGGCCAGATGGCAGCTGTGAGGAAGATGTCTGTGTGTGCATGCACAAGCTTAATTGTTATTCTTGGTGGCATGACTGGACAAGGGCAACCTCCTGACATTTCAGTCAGAAACCATCAGGACTATCCAAGGAAGGAATATGAGAGCAGAATGAGTGTCAGCCGCTTGAAAGAAAATCCTGGGGACCAGCTCAAGAAATGCTGCATCGCGAAGCTTTACATGACACAGAAGTTGATACCGTGTAAAGTGCTGTCTATGAAAGGGAGCTCAGGAATGTGAGATTCAACAGGCCCAGAAGTTTTCAAACAAACATATTATTCTCATATTTACCTTCTAACATATGAATAAAATAGTGATAAAAATCCGTGTGTAAATGAATCTGCAAGAACCCTTTTACTAAGTATAAAATAAAAATACCAAGTAGGATGGAAAAACCACTAGGAAAATAAAACAGTGATGTTGCATCTTATAATTAATGGGAGCTGAATTTGATGAAATACTTCAATTTAAAATTCACATGATGGGCAGGTGCGGTGGCTTACACCTGTAATCCCAGAGGCTCGGAGGCTGAGGCGGGAGGATCGAGAGTTCAAAGCCAGCCTCAGCAAAGCGCTAAGCAACTCAGTGAGATCCTGTCTCTAAATAAAATACAAAATAGGGCTGGGGATGTGGCTTAGTGGTCGAGTGCCCATGAGTTTAATTCCTGGCACCAAAATAAATAAATTAATAAATAAATAAATTCACATGATGGGATATAAAGTTCTCTCAAATAATAAAATTATTGATAATAGAGTTAAAAGAGAATCCAAGTAACTATCTTCAATTAGTGAGTTCTTTAATCAACCATGAGGCATGAAGTCCAAGAAAATAATGGAGATTTTATGGTGTTAATATAAATTAGACAATTCAGGTAGCAGATTAGTTTTTGATATTGAGCACCCATGTGATCTTGGTCAAGTCATTATAACTCTCAGCTTTCTTACCTATGGAAGGAAGCTTGTCTTAGACACTATCCGACATATTTTCAAGTACTTTGATTAGTTACAAAATGTAGCAGATGAAAGCTTAAAACTTTCATCTATCTATTATTTTACCCACATTATCATAACAGAATTTTGCCTGAAAAAAATGGATCTACTCATGTTTTAGCTTAAACTGAAGTAGGATTAATTTAACTGAACTTTGTACAACTTCTATTTGAGTAAGGATAAAATGAGTCAGCCTCTTCTAAGCAATTCTATTATTACTTGCAAAACTATAATGGATAAATTCCATGGGTTTCTCTTTTCTAGAGAAAATAAACTTAAATTCTTTAATGTGTCCAAAAATAATAAAATTGCAATTCTCAATTTTAGTATATGTGCTGCCGAAGCGAGCACAAAATTGCAATTCTCTAACAACTTCTGCTGTATCAACTAGCCCTTTGTTTTTTTGGCTGCCCAAGAACCATCCCCCTTTCTGAAGAGTGCCCTTAAATCTTTCTGAAGAATTACCTCTCTACACTCTATGTAGTCTTGCTGGGTTTAAATCAAAGTTTTTGAACTCCTTTAGTCAAAAAAATGGACAGTTTTCCCAGAAAAAAAATAAAAACAAAAACAATTACTTTCTTTTTGGGAGAATTTTCGTCTAGAGACAAGTGTTGCAAGAATAAAAAAGATAGTTGAGTTCACTCACTCCTATGCAGTGTCTTGAGACGGTCAGGTGGTCTTGTGGCTGTGATGTTCAAACCAGATCTGGTCTCTGATCTGATGCTGAGCTGCCTCCAGGCCTGGCCCATAGCATCTTCTCCATTTTGAACTCTTCAAGATGGCTCTAATAAGACCCTCTGCATTTTTTTTTTCAGTTAATCAGAATTGGATTTTGATGCTGACCATTAAAGGAGCCTAGCAAGTGCAAGGACAGACTCTATTGGGGAGCTCTAGAACTCTAAGACTAAACCTATCACCAAGCCTGCTCAGCATCTTGAGTTCAACAGAAGGTAGAGGGACAGTTTCAGTATTATTGCATCTCATTGCATATCACACGAAAAGGGTTCAAACTTTGCAAAACTGTTGTCAAATACACACAGTGTAAAACTGAAAAATCTCTACATATTTTTTTTACTTTTACTTCAGATTTCTCAAGTTCTTTTAATTGATGTATTGGACCTAGTTTTGACACAAATTATATCTTCAAATAGAATTTTGAAATGCAAGCTTTACTTCTATCTTTCTGTCCTAACTAAAGTTAATTGAGTCCCTTCCTTGACTGGTTACTAAATGTAGTGTAGAAAAGATACCCAAGGAGGAAAGCCATTAATAGTTGGCTCATTCTATTTGAATGTCTCTTCACAGAAAAGAAAACAAGCTGGCTTGTTTTTCTTTTATGCTATGATGGTTCCATTTATTAATTACAACTTCTGCTAAATTTTCACAAGGTAAACTGTTCCTCTGGAAGCCATTACCCTTGTGGCGACTATGCCAATTGAAACTATTGACTTTTCAAATGAAAAGAAATACAGAGGCAAAACACAGAAAACACTCACCAAAAGCAACTCAAGGCCCTCTGAGATACCTCTCTTGGATCATGCATTCTGGAAGATTGAGGGTACCTTTTTCTATTCTTACTTCCTACCCTGTCATGACACATAAAAATACATCCTGAAGGCAGTTTTGAATGAATGGTGTGGTGTGTGTCAGATTGCAGAGGAGAGAATATGGAATAGTCAGGCTAGTAGTGAGTTTCTTTTACAGATCTGATTAGTTCAAAGCATCAGAGAGGTGGGTGGAAGGTAATAATGCAAAAGAAGGGACAAAGGAAATACAAAAATCAATGGAAAGGGTTTGTGGATAATTGGATGAGTATATTAAAGGGAGATGGTCACTTCTGAGTAAGAATGGGAAGTCAAGATGGAGAATAGATAAAGAAGAGGAATTTTGTTGATTGCAGGGGAGGCATTCAAAGAGTAATGTTCATCCAAGAAGTCGGATGTCATGTTGAAGCCTGAGAAGAGCTGTGTTGAAATCTATGGTCTTTTGAATAAATAAACAGAGCATGCCATTATGGGGGAGCAGTGACTTTTGAAAAACACAGAGCCTTGCCTATTAAACTGCAGTTTCTGCCTCTGTAAACCTGATGTTGCAGGATCCTCATAGGCCACGTCCCAAGTGGAAACTGAGATGCAAAGTATGAATTTAAAGATTAGCTGGGTTGAAGTAGAGGTAAAGTATGAAAACCTCATACTACGCCTTGCCCGGTTTCTTCTTAAATATCTCATTTTTGTTCTGGATGTTTGGAATGACTAAAATATTATTAGAAAAAGCTGACAGTATGTTCAAGAGGCAAGAAAACCTGCTTACACCACTTTACAATGTAACTGGATCATCTGCAGTACACCCAGATGTACCCAAATTGGCAAACAATAAATGCATGGGTCAATGGTTCAAGAGTTTTATATAATAAACATAATAATATAGAAAATAAGATTAATTTAAGAATATGCAAAGGTATTATTTGTCTATATCAAAAATAGAAACCATAGGTATGAAAATACATAGCATGAAACATTTACAATTTATGTGTGTAAACTCTTCTCAATGAAATGCCAAAATGATGATTAAGCATGTAAATTTGGATTGCAAGCACAGACTCTAATTGTGCTCACCTAATCATCCATTATATATACAATTTACTGATTTGCACGCTCAACCAGAAAGACTCAAATATTATCTAAGTGTCACTTAAATGTCTATGGTTTATAAGTCTAAAGTTGTGGAAAATGAAAAGGTTCACTTCCCTAGTAGGCATATCACCTTACCCTGCTTACATTTTAATGCATCAGAGTGCCTAGAGCTTAATTCTTTCAAACCTCTTTATGCCTTTAATTTTATAGAGCTAAATGTGCTATGTTTTTTTGACCTGCTGAAGAGAAAATTTATTTTATTTATTTTATCTTGCTAATAATGGGCATGCTGATTCATATTAAATCATTGTTTCTGTTCTTCTTTCACAGGCTATGGAATCTGGAGTAGCCTTTGAACTCAATTATACTTTAATAGTGTGTTTTACTATTTGATATCTTAATTTATAGAATTACATTTCTTTATAATGAGGCATTTGAAACTTTGAGAAATGCTTTTATGTGAAAGACTAGATTTGAAAATTTGTACCCCTTCCCCGATTTTCATATTCAAATATTCATTTTAGTATCTGATATTTTCTCTGATTTTGAGATCCAGGACTGGGCGCATGGTTCTTGGTAGAAAATGTTGGTTCAAGAGATGTATGCCAGAATGGACTTTTGATTAGTTGTGTGAAAAAAATAATAAAAAAAAATCTAGCAAGAAGTGTAAATTGCAGGATGTTCTTTATGAATTTATACAAGAAGAGCTTTCCTCCTCATTTCCTTTTGCTCTACCCACTGGAAGTATTTCTTTGGATTTATTTGTACATACAGTTATGTGGATGTTCATAACACAATGGTCAAGAGCTCAGTCTTGGACTCAAGACTTTGGGCTCAAGCATCAGAAATGAATTAATCACTAATTAGGGCATACTAAGCATATTTTCTAACCTGTATAAGTTTCAAAGTTTTTTTTTATTTTTGCTTACAGTGTGGCTCAGTGGTAGAGCATTTGCCAGGCAGGCATGAAGACCTGGGTTTGATCTCCAGCACCCAAGGAAAAAAATTTAAACATCAATTCCTAAAGGAGTTTTAATATTTATGGTATAATGCGTATGAAGCACTTAGATATAGTAAGCAAAATTTTGTTGCTATTATTACTTTTAGTTACCATTTCTCCCTATGTATGTAAATGTTTCATCAGAAATTTTATTGCTTCCACAAAAGGTTTTTTTTTTGTTGTTGTTGTTGTTTAAAGGTAAAACTATTATGAATTCCTTTTCATAGCTCTTATTGAGAAAGTCTTCAAAGCATTTTAAAAAATCTTAGGTAAATACGTTTTGAAAATACTTATGCACAAAAAGGGAGAATGACAACTAATATATACTATCAGGGAGTCTGAGTGTAAAAGTAATGATCCATCTCATAAGAATATTTACAGGTGTTGTATTAGTCAGGGTTCTCCAGAGAAACAGAACAAATAAGATGTGTAGTAGAGATTTTTATGGAATTGACTTACATGACTACAGAGGCCAAGAAGTCTTCCCCATATGCCATTTGCAACCTGAAGAACCAGGAAGGGTGTTGGTGTAATTCAGTTCTAGTTCTGTCTGAGGCCTGAGATCTTGGAGCTCTGTGCATATCTCATTTTTGAGAGGGGGGTGGGCAGAAAGAATTTGCTTCTGTCTCTCTCTCTCTCTCTCTTGTTAGTTGAGGTTCTCAAAAGATTGCATAAGTTCTGCTGTGAGTGAGGTTACATTTCCTTTACTTAGTTACTGATTCAAATAAGAATCTCTTCTGGAAACACCCTCACAGACACTCCCAGAAATAATATTTTACCAGTGATGTGGGCATCCTTTAAATCTAGTCAAGTTGGTACATAAAATTAATCACCACAGCTGCTTTTCATGAAATACATGTTTAAATCTTACAATAATCTTCAAAGTGAGACTATTTTTACCATTACCCCCCTTTTATTGATGAAAAAATTAAGACCCATTGAGGTCATATTTCCAGTGTAACAGAGCTAAAACTCATGTTTCTTGGAATTTGTTACTTGTATAAAGTTCAGAGTTATGTGTTATATGAAGTTGCTTTTTCAGTTGCATTTATAAAAAAGCACAACTCTGAGTGAAACACACACACACACAGACCACACAGACACACATACAGACACACACACACACACACACACACACACACACACACCAGGAATGGCATCTATAGACTCCTGGTTTCTGACAGCAATTCTAAGATCAGCATATTTATTGAAATCAACATATTGTGAAATGCAAGATAAAGAAGGTACATGTGTACTTTGAAAACGATTCTTCATCAGTTTTGAAAATATAAACATTCCGAAGAGGAAAAAGCCAGCTTTTCCAAAATTTAACTACTTCCTTTAAGTTACATGGATTTTTCATCCTTAGTTTTCTTTATTCACATCATTGAAATGTTATTAGATTGAATATCATTCAAATAAATAAATAAGCCTATTTCTTTCCATTAACCTGTCAACATGTAAAAAGGCTAGGAGATTGATTTACTTCAAGAATCAATTTAGAGGTAATTCTTCCCAAGCTAGTGCAACTTTTGATTTTTCTAGTCTCTCTGTCAAGCCAATAATCTCTTATTTTGTTTTCCTGGCCTTGAAATTCCTCCCCAATCAGCTTTGGTGACATGAACTAGATATATTTCTATTATGTGTTTGTTTTAGAAAAATCTTATTGATGAAAAAGTAGAAGATATAATGACAAGAAATTGCTCAGCTGTCATTAGACTCTGCTCTCTATGGCATTTAGAAAAGTGGAGAAAACACAGAAAAGTCAATAACAAAGTCTCTCAAGGTAAGTTTGAGTGCTCAAAGAGCAATGGTAAATATATATTTTACAGATATATATATGGGTAAGTATAATAAAAAGGGGTGGGAGGGAGAGAGAGAGAGAGAGAGAGAGAGAGAGAGAGAGAGAGGTGTGTGTGTGTGTGTGGGGGGGTAGCACAATAGTGCATGCGCCAAAGAGGGAGTGGGGAGATGTGGGGAGATGGGGGGAGGAGGGAGAGAAAATATAAATTGAAGAACTGTCTCAGAAGCTGGACTTTATTTGTAGAGAACACCATACCCTTGCCTTTATGTGTTGGGGCACTACAGTATAAAACTCTGCATGTGCTTGCAAATGGACTCCAGCAATATAATATCACATAGCTATTTCATTTGATATGTGAGTTTAAAAACATCTTACCTATTGCAGCTGTACCACAGATGCTATAAGGCTTTATCAAAAGATGGCTTCTTTTTAAATTTGAAAACATCAACCCTGCCAAATTACTCATTACTATTAACAAGATCAAATCATAGCAATATCTAACTCAGCAGGCATTTATTTATTGTTATTAAAAACGTCTGGCACTGCAGAAGAAGTAAAAGATTTGTGAAGGGAGTAGTACAAATTAGCGACTCACTGGGAACCTACTATGTGCTGAAATTTTATGAACACTACCCTTCTTTAGTACAACTCTGCAATGATGGAGTTATTTTATAAGCTAAGAAATTGAGGCTTGAAGAATATCAGTCATGTTTTTGTATCTGTATAATGAGTAAGCTCCTGAATTAAGGGTCTTGCCTGCCTGGCTTACAAGACTTCGTTTCTTTGTTCTAACCTGAGCTACTGCACCTAAAATAAAATTGTGTGTATATGAATGTGTGTGTTCATGTAAACTTGTTTATATGGAAAATCATTTGCACATATAATCTTATATATAAAAGCAAATATATGTAAAAGTGTATTGCTTTTTTACATATATATATCACATGTATATATATGTATATACTTGCCTATAATATCCTTCTTCTTACGTCATTGCTTTTTGTGTCTACATATTGATCTTTGAATTAATAATTTAACATACAAAATAATTTTAAAAATTAGAGCATGATATGCACTAATCAAGTATACTTGCCCTGAGTAGAATTTGATCAAGAAGGAAAATACTCAGTTGCATAAACTAATCTTCAGAGGCACCTTTAAGTATATGTACACAGATAATTTAATAGTTTGGAAATGAGCAAACTGGGTGTACAAAATATACGAGACTTATAATAAGACAGTCTGACAAAGTAGAATAGAACTCAGCAAGGTCAGGTTAGGAATTTCTCATTGTGATGGGTTCCCTGAGGGGCGAAGAGGTGGAGCTCCTAGTATTTGTGGTGAGATCACGTGTACTGATTCAATGGAATTATAGTGAGGGGTCTTGAGAGTGCTTGACAATAAGATTGCTGAGCAATTTTCAGTGATTTCATTGTTATGGAATTCTGGAAAAAGGAATCAGTAAACTGGAGATAAGCAAAAATCACTCTGAGCTTTGAAAAAGGGAAGAAATATTTTGCAAAGTAGAGACTGACAAGCTCTATTTATCTCTGGCAAGCCTACAGTGAACTAGAGGAGAGTGGTTTCACACTTCCCTAAGAGAAAGTGATGGTTATTATGTCCCGGTATGGATTCACCAGGATCAAAGCATGTGAGAATAATGCAGTTCATTTTAGGATAGCATTGATTCTCAGGTATAACGGGCCATTTTTCTGTATATTTCATTCATCTAGCATGATTATTTTATGTCTGCCCTATCTGCAAATCTGTACTATCCCATTCTACACTATCTCTTGACGACTGTTATTTCTTTTATTCACTGAGAAAATCAAAACTGGCATTCTACCCTGTCATCATTCCTCCTCTTCTAGAGGTGAACCATCCTGCTCCAAGCTAAGTCCAGCTCTTTCTTGTGGTCTGCAGCCCATTCCTTCTTGCTTTTTAATGCCAGTCTAGTAGCAAGTGGTCCTTCTCTCCTATAATATAAACTTCTTTTTCTATTGGATCATATCTGTAAACACAGATGATTATAGTATCTTTTTAATCCTAAAAAAATTAAACCAGGCAAATGAAACCCCAAACTAAACAAATAAAACCTTCCCTTGCTTGTGAATCTACTTTTTTTTTTCTTCCTTTCTTGCAGCAATAGGGATTGAACCTAGGATATTCTACCACTGAGCTTTTTATTCTACCAGCCCTTTTTATTTTTTATTTGGATACAGCGTCTCCATAAGTTGCTGAGGCTGGCCTCTAACTTGTGATTCTCCCACTTCAGCCTCCTGAGTTTCTGCAATTATAGGCATGTGCCTCTATGCCCAGCTTGTGAATCTAGTTTCAATTTTATTTCTCTGCTATCCTTTAGATGAAAGCCCCTGGAAAAGGTTTCTGTGTTTGATGTCTCAAATTTCCTTCTGCATGCACTCTCTTCAACTCAGTTTCCAGCTTTGGTAGTCTCATTGCAGAGGAACTGCTCTTTTAAGAGGTTTTGATTTAATTCTTCCAGGGTGGGCCCTGGATTCTGTTATTTTATAAATGCTGGCCAATTGTTTATAAAGTATAGCCAGGTGGAGAACTGGCATAGACCTTCCAAATAAGGATGAGATCCCATAGTGTGCTTACTCCACCTTACTGCTGGATACCTCTGCAGCCGTGCTTACATATCTAGTGAGCTTCTATCGTTGTAGACAAAATAGAGTGATTATTTTGAATTATTCTTTGTAGGAGTTACTGCAGAGTTTGCTTAAGTAGAAAGCTTGCAGTGCATTTTAAAATAAGATTATGGCTTCTGAAAAAATTGATTCATTCATGAATTTTCTGAAACATAGCTATTGTATTAGACCAGGCATGTATTTGTCTTTTGTTGAAATAAAGGCTTGGATGCCCTCATAAACTAATAATCAGAAAGAATATGGGACATGAGCAAATCACTCTAATAACTTTATTTTGTCTTGTGTGAAACAATCTCTTAAACTATTTAAAGTATTTTACATCTCTGTAGGACAATGCTTGACATGTATTTTTGAATTGAAATATTTGCCCAGACTACTCAAAATTCATAGATGCCCTTAAGCTGAGGGTTCTTTTTGTGTGCACAAAAGCCTTTGAGAAGTTAAGTGTTATGTATTGAAAATATAATAGTGGGTGAATTTTCTATATAATAGTGGGTGAATTTTCTATCTATCAATCTCTGGGTCTGGTGTCTATTTCTTGCAGTGCTTATCGCCTGATCATCTATTTGCTACATATTTTCTGAAGATATATGGTTTCTCCATACTTATGGCACATAATGATTTTTGATGTTTATTTGTTCCTGTTTCTTTTTTGAGACAGATCAAGATAACATCAGTGCACAGTAATGGAAAAAATGAAAGAAATAGTTGACTTTTCCAACATTCCATAAAAAACTCTGAAGATTGAATCAGCAGTTGAATAATCCGAAAACGACAGGCCATCACAGGAGTGAGAAGAGATCAGAAGTGATATGAGGCTTGGTTTCCAGTCCTAGGTTAGCCACTAATTAGCCATGTGACCTTGAGCGAGTCTCTTACGTCTCTACATCTCAAGTCTGAAAGGGTCTAACTTTTAGGTTATACCAGAGTGCCTGGGATCGTACAGAATTTTATAGCTATACCTGAGAAAACAGTGTTCGATCCTTTAGTAAGGATTTTATTCTTTAGTAAAAGAATGGGAATAGTGTTATATTAGCTATGCATAAACCCCGTTTTAGTGAGTGCTAAAATAAATTAATTTGGTAATTTTTCTGCATGAAAATTGCCAGAGAAATTAGATCTGTCTTTGAGCACAAACACAAGAGTCAAAAGAACAGTAAATGTAATTTCAATTTCATTCATCTCCTTTCAAAGACTGAGACAAACTTGGACCTCTTCCAAAAGACCAAAGTAAACAGAAAGGGAATGTTGGAAGATTGAATCAGAGCCAGAATAAACTAGGATTTCTAATGTTTAGGATAGATTTTGTAAATGGATCCAAAAAATGGTTCAAGGAGATGCATTTAGATCTGGAAACCAGGCCAAATTGCTTCAATTAATAATTTTCAGAATTAGGAAATTAATTTGTATCAATATTAATCTATATTGGAGACGACCAAGGATATACTAAAGGGCACTTTGACTAATGATGTAATGTTTTTCCCTGCAGTATCATTACCTTTGGTTGGTTAAGTGGAAAAAAAAATCAAATTAACTCCATGCAATTGTTTAATATATTAATAAAGTTTGTATTTAAAACAACTTTATACTTATCTCAGTTTTACTTCTTTGATCATAAATGAAATGAAAAAATTATATTTTTCATAGAGTTTCACAAAATATCCTATAAGTTGTAGCTAGCAAAGATTACAAATACAACAAATTAAAAGGAAGTAAAGACCTATGGGATTGACATACCACTAAACTAGGTCTTGATGCCTAGTGTTTAATTGGCCTGATATAAAGAAAAGAAAAAAAAAAGAAATGAAAAAAGATTGGTGATATTGGCTGTACTATGGCAGAGTTCTTAAAGAGGCAGCCCTTATTCTCAGAATGAAAAGTGACCCTGATTATTTAGGTTAGCTGCATTACTTGTTTCTAGTCAGATTTACTTAGAGACATTTTATGTTCAGCACAACATGTTTTCTGCCTTGTAAAGTCTGGTCAATTGACTAGTGAGCCCAATATTGCATAAAGAATTAATGAGCTACTATGAACTTTGGGGGACTGTAGCTCAATAGAATGCTGTAGTGGAATGAGACCTCAGATGATGTGTAATGTTATTTAATAGGAAAGACACAATTGTATTCCTGATTTTTAGAAATATGATAGAAACATATATGAATGAACATGATCCTCAACAGCAATAGAAAGCACCTCTGAGTTCACTGTTTTACATGCTTGGGGGATTCCATTGGTATTCTAGGATGAAAAGATAGCACAATGTGATTTGAATTCTAAAGTTCCTGAAAAGTAACAGAACTACTTTCAAATCAGTCACTAATAATCCAGTTAGAAATTAGTGAGAAAACTAAAGTGTTGAAAATTATCTTAAGATATTAGAATTGCCATTTTAAGCCTCTACTTAACATTTGCATGTATAAACTATTTCTAGTCATTGTAATGCATTTCATTAAAAAGTTACCTTTCAGTGGAATGAAGCCTGTTGTGTGTTAACAAATGTCAACCTCATTTATTTATTCAATAATATTCACTGAGTGCCTTGCATGGTGAGTGTATTAGTCAGCTTTTTCGCTGCTGTGACCAAAGGATCCAACCAGCATAATTATAGAGGAGCAACAATTTATTTGAGGGCTCATGGTTTCAGAGGACTTCTTCCATAGAAGGCCAGCTCCATTTTTCAGGGCTTGAGGTGAGGTTGAACATCACAGAGGGAGAAGGTGGCAGAGGGAAGCAGCTCAGATCACAGTGATGAGGAAGCAGAGAGAGAGAGACTCCACTCTCCAAATACAAATATATACACCCAAGCCACGCCCCAATTCCCACCTCCTTCACACCCTACCACTTCAGTTACACTCAGGAGATTAATTCACTGAATGGGTGAAGACTCTCACAACCCAAACATTTCTCCTCTGAACTGTCTTGCATTGTCCTACAAGTGAGCTTTTGGGGGACACCTCACATCCAACCCACAACCATGAGGTACTTAGCTGGATGATGAATCTTTTCTTATTCTTTCTGTTCTTATCTTTACTAAGTATAAAACTTTTACTTAACTTCATTACTAATCATTAGATGTATTTCTGATTTTTTTTTTTTGTATTTCTGATTTTAGACTCCATAGTCATGAACTGTTAGGAGATCTTTCAAGGTATGTTTTTATTTATTTATTTTTTAACTTGAAATTTGAGGAGTAAATCAAATCATCAGTTTTGTTTGGGTTCCCTGCTATTCTGTCTGACTTCCCTGCTCCATCGACTTTATAGGCAATGCTTCTGCCCACACGGCGCAGAAGTCCGAGGACTCTGTCAGTGTCTCAAGGCAGCCACTCCCTTCTGACACAACAACGTTACATACAGCTCTCCTTTATAGGGATTTTCACTAGTAACTGAAAGACAAATTAAAACCGGGAGTAGAAACAAGCATTTGCAACAAAGCAATATTCCTGAATTTGTTTGCTTCATATGAACATCCCTGTATAATTGGCAATGTTGACATTTTAGAATCATAAAACTAGGAACTTGGGATTAATAAACAACATAATATTCCCCCACTGGACAGGACCATGACAAATCCACATCAGTGTGGATTTGCTCTTTCTTTCTTTTTTTAATATTTATTTTTTTTAGTTGTAGTTGAACACAATATCTTTATTTTATTTATTTATTTTTATGTGGTGCTGAGGATTGAACCCAGGGCCTCGCACATGATAGGCAAGTGTTGTACCACTGCGCCACAATCCCAGCTCCTGGATTTGCTTTTTTTTTTTAGTAGTAAGAGTATCCAGTTAAAAGTGCTCAATTAGCAGCATGGTGACATTGAGATTTGTAATAATATGGACCTGTGTTTGAGATCCAGCTATGAGAGTTTGGGGAATAAATTTCTTTATCTCTCTCAACCACAGAAAATACCTGTAAAAAGCATATGGTAATTTCAATCTCATCGAATTGAGGATTAAATGGAATACTGAAAACAAAGTATTTATCATAGTGCTTCATTGTGGTCTAAAAACTTTGATGATCAAATTTCATTTTGTAGATATGTACTCATGAATGTCCCAAATCTTCATTTTTCACCTTTTATATCCCAGGATCTCTCCCATATGTTGCAGATATAAAGCTGAGCATTCTGGTGCAATGGGGAAGCAATGAATCAACAGTCATCATGAAATGTACATACACCTGAATCAAACTGAGTTGCGTATATGTAGTTCTGTTTGTGAAAAGGACTACAGTTGGTATTTTTGAAGCACTTTTCATGGTAAATTCAAATCTTTGTTTTATATTTTAATACGTACAGAGACAGGATAGCAAAGAGATTAAGAACAGAACCCTGGAATTAACTGCCTGAATTTCAGTTCTGACTCTATCACTCATTAGCTATCATAACTTTGGGCTATTTATCTTTCTCTGTCTCTGTTTCCTCAATGGATAAAAACAGGATAATAATACCACCTGCTTCTTAGATTGTTATAAGCTCTAACTATTAAAATGAACATAAAATTCTTGGAGCAGTTTCTGGCCTGTGGTGAATGCTCAGTAAATTTTGGCTATTGTAAAACATATTACATCACAAATTATTTAAATATAGTTAAGGTGTGTGTGTGTGTGTGTGTATGTGTGTGTGTGTGTGTTAGGACTTAGAACTACAACATGCTAAACCAGGCAAAATAATATTAGCATTCTGTATTCCACACATTTGTCTTTACCAGTTTTAATAATATAACCAATAACTATCTATGCTCAGTAAAATTATGTTTAGTCATAGGGATAATAGTGTCAGGTATAAATGACACAATTAAAAACACTACAGGAGCTAAGTTGCTCAGAAAGTTGCAATGCAAATATTCCTTCTTAAGAGCCTTGCGAATGTGCAATGAGAAAGAATGAGGGTATCTTATTTTATTCCCTGGTGGGAATCTATCCATATCAAATATACTACATAATTCTGCTCATGGGCAACCTCTGCTGAGACTCTCTTCCTCATCATAGAGGCCTTTTAGAGAAGGAAGTAGATGGGCATTGATTTCATTTTTTTAAGGAGTTGGTACATTATAAGTGTAAGTTAAAAGTAGAAGCATATCATGTGATTTTCGGAGATATTTTGGAACATGCCTAGTTTAAGAAAGCTATTATTAGCATATTCTTGAAGCTAAGTTTACAAATCATTGTCAAATGATATTTCTATTACATCCAAAAATGTTGCAAAATGACATTTATTCAGTTGACTTCAGGACTGTGAAATTAATTTGTTCATTCACTTGCAAAATCATATCAGATACTCATGTTATATTAAACATTGTACTAGACACTGGGCTACAAAGATTGGTTGCATTTCCTGGACCCTAGGGGCTGATCTTCAGCCAGGGGAGAAGGGGAAATCAACCTTTAAACAAAGACATTACGCTGGATTTACAGAGTCATTTAGAAGATAGATGAGAGTTTTCTAATTAAGATCAGGGTGGGTGTCACCAAAGGCTTCCCAGAGTTGAACCTTGTAGTGCTGGCTTGATGTGAACTATTGAGTGCCTATGTTGGCCAGCATGGTATTCATTAGTTGGAGGAGAGCAGGTGTAACCTGCTAAAGGGGACAGCTTGAAGGAAGGGATAAAGGTATAAAAACACACAAATTTTTTCAGAAGCAGCAAATATCCCACATGGAATTTAATAGAGGACTCAATGAGTTTATAGAACCAGTTCAGTGCTTGTTCCAAGCAGGCTGAAAACCACTGTGCTGAGCTTGTCTGGAGGGTAGGAGAGCCTGAGGCAGGAGTGGTAGCATTAAGGTCCCTTGCTTAGAGTCCTCTGTGTGCAGGGCATGAGCCATGATTAGGCGACCATACCTTGGAGAGTACAAGAATTTGAAAGCCGTTAGATCTGACATCTAAAAAGGAGCCAGACAGCATTCATATGAGAGCCAGGGACTGAGAGGGAACCAGGGACTTCATGAGAGCAGAGGCTCAAAGCTGTGACCACCGGCTGGGGTGTGATGTGGGGCTTGCAGGAATTTCCTGAGCAGCCGGAACATAGCTGCAGCAGATTTTTATAGGGCACTTGCAGCCTCCTGAATGGGTGAGAAGGGAGCTGTTAAGGGCACTGATCTGGCTCAGGCAGAGGGCCTTGAACTAAACTGACGAGTTTGAACTGTATCCCCAAAGCTTTGGGGAGTCATTCTGAGCCTTTAAGCAGGGCAATGGCATGATCAGATTTGTGTTTTAAAAAGATCTTGTTGGCTGCTGTTTACAGATGGATTGGAAGTTTGTGAGTCTGAAGGCACGGATATCAGCTAGGAACGCTTCTACAGACGAGATGACTGGAACCTGCTCCAAGGCACTGCAGTGGCCACTGGCTGGGAGCAGATGGTCTAGGGAGACCTGGTAGGTGGAAAGTGGGTTGCTCACCAAGAGGAAGAGGAGAAAAAGAGCTGAGATCCCAGGAATCATATGATATGTCTGAACCGGGGAATGCAGATAGATATCCTGCTAGTTCCTGCAGCAAGGAGCCTCAGAGAAGGTGCAGAAAAGCTGGTTTCCCCTGGGAGTTTTGACTTTGAGGGTTCTGCTATGTGGGAGCAATTTGAAATTGGCCACATAGAGGTCAAAAACTTAAAAAAAAAGATCTGAGTTAGGTATAAAGATCTGGGGTTCTTTATTATTTAGATCATAATTGAAACTGATGGATGTGAATGAAATTTATAGACTGGAAAGAGAAAAGTGCTGGTAAGCACTGACCGTTAGGAAGAGAGTGGAGGGAAAGGATTCCTGGCATTGAGGTGTAATGGCCAGAAAGGGAAAAGGGAGATGGAGAGACATTGGTGATGGGGAAGCAACTTAAGGAGATAATTTTCAGAGAGAGGGAAAGGTGCAGAAGAATCAGTATGATAAAGAATCCTACAATAAATGTTGTGGGCAAAACCATTGCACTAACTTTGCTAGACACCTCACATACACTAGCTCTTTTAATGGTCATAACAACTTACAACAACTCAGGGAAGGTGGGTGCTGCTATCCTTGTTACAGAGAAGTCTGCCTAGGTGAAGGCAGGGTATGTGATTATGTGCACATTGTAAAACACATAGTAGTCTCCCTTTGCTCATAGTTATTCTTTCCATGAATTATATTACCTGAGGTCAACAGCAGTCTGAAAATATTAGCTGGAAAATTCAAGAAATTAACAATTCAAAAGATTTAAATAACTTATAATTTATTGTTATATGTATTCTATTTTACTATTAGTTTTTGTTGGTGATCTCTTACTGTGCTTTATTTATAAATTAAACTTTATCCTAGGTATGACGTATAAGGAAAACCATGGTGTACAAAGGCTCAGTGTTATCTGTGGCTTTGGACATCCACTGAAGGTCTTGGAAGGAATTCCTTGTGGATCCCTCTTATCCACAAGAAATGACTAGAGTGAACAATACTGGTTGACTCTTGAATTCAGAAACGAAGTCAGCTCTGTCAATGTTGAAGGGATTAAATTAAAAAAAAGAAGAAGAGAAAAAAAAGTAAAGCTAAATTCTAGTGAGCCAAAGAAAGATGATGGGTGGAATTAGTAAGCAAAAACAATGAGTGAAGTATGGTAATTGTCCTGAGTGAGCTGAGAGCTGAGCTCAAGGCAGACATGGAGAGCATCATATTGTATGCTGTTAAGAAATGATCCATTGATGGCTGACTTTGAAGGGGTACGAGGAAGAAGTTTGGGAGTGACAGCTCATCTCTAGCACCTTAGTCCTTGATTTTATACCTACTGGTCTCCTGTTAATTTCTGAATAGTACCAGCTCCTCCTAGGCAGGGGTCTCTAGACCTGGGTCATTATCATCCTTAGCCTCAGGTGTCTCCTCTGCCAAACCCTTCCCTGGTCACCTTGTCTGAAGTTTTGCTTCATTCCTATGCTTTTTTCTCTCTCTTACTACTAATATACTTCAATTTTCCCCACAATTTATATTTACTTCATTACTGATGTATTTCATTACAGTGTTTCTTCTCTAGGGCCAATCTACTCACCATTGTCTCTAGTGCAGCACAACACAACACACAGGTGATCATCAGTGTGCTTTTCAGTAAACTAATTAAAAGAAGAAGAAATAATGTTTTGGTAGTCTTTAACCATATAGACAAGGCGGGGAAGATTATTTCTGGTGAGTGGGAAAGGTCTTGTGATGTTATTAAAGCATGAGCCAGGATGGGATTTTTTAAATATATTTTTTTATTGGTGCATTATGGTCATGCATAGGATGGATTGATTGTCACATATTCCATACAAGCATACAATATACCCATATATTTTGGCAGGATGGGATATTTAAATAGCAGTCAATAGCTTGGTATGTTTGTACCATATTATGGAATGGCTGAGGGGTAGTTTTGGTGAAGTTGGCAAGAACAGGCAGAGGAGTTGACCACAAATTGGTACATTTGGGTTGTCTAAGGGACAGCCTTATGTCCAAATCCAAGACTATAACAGTGGACAGTTCATTGAAATTCTGATACTATGGAAATTAGATATTAAAAGCTCTTCAGTCTGAATTTAGTCTAAATTTGAATAATTAGATAATTTTCTATTTATTGAATTTTTGTCCTCATGATATAATACAAACCAGTGACCTTGGTCTTACATTAGAAATTTTATTTCTGTGAAAAAAATCAAGAATTCCTGTTTGGTGTGTATCATATGTTTTTTTGTGATCATTGCCTAGTAATTCAGTAGCTAGAGAATAAAGGGCTTTTTCATTATTTGGAGACATCCATATTCATTAAAATAGTTGGGCTGGTCTTTGTAGGTAGGGTAATGGAAATCTGCAAACTTGCTTAACGAAGGATCAAACAGCCTAATTAAATGTTGGCTGGTCATAATAATAGCCTCTTTTAAATTTTATTTTATTTTTGGTAGAAAAAAAATGGCAAATGACAGAAAGCAAGCGACATTCACTGAACAAACTGGTCTTTGTTTCTTATTAATTACTGGGGTGGGCATATGACATTTGCTGTGGAAATTAACAGGTCACTTAATGGAGTTCCATAGGTCTTTTGAATCTCCAGAGAATTGAGGAAATGAGCTAAATGATCAAAACTAATGTTGGGAGTAAGAACTGTAATACTTGCTAATATTTTTGCTAATTTGATAAGTTATTTGATAAGCTTCTAAAAAACATAATGAGAGCAAAAAAAGGACTGTAATGGGGAAAATGCTATGTTTTTCTACCTGAGGTCATTACCCTGAGATGGTAAAATGATCCTCCTGGAAACTTTGGTAGAAGAGATGTTACTAGATATAAATAGGGAAATAACTTTATCCATTAAATTCAGTCAGCTGCCTAGATTAATATACCACTTTCTGAAAACAAAACTTTGCAATTTGCACCATTATTAATTAAAATCTAGAGCACAAATACTGTCTTTTTGACTTTCTAGCACATTTACTAAATATGTTTACCCTACTTCTGTTTTGAAATATGTATCAAACTTCATGCTTTGCAATTGCTTGGGAACATATAGCTGTTTAAAAATCTGCATTCTTCTCCTAGGTTGTCAACTAAATGTAGGTACCTACTTGTTTCGAGCTCCGTGCTGCAGATGTCTTAGCACCCAGGGTCTTTTCTTTATGTGGCATGTTGATAAAACTAGACGATCACTCTCTACATATTCTTTTACTGTCACAGTAAAGCTCAGAGCAAATTCTCCTTGAAGAATACCTGAAGACAAATCTCACTAGGGGGAAAAAAAAATGCCGATTTTTACTTTCTACTCCTGGGAGAATTATCACGCCTCCATTTCAGGGGTCAGCAAACTATGGCTATTCAATTATGGCTATTTGCTTGCTGCCAGAGTAGAGTTGAGTAGTTGCTGCAGAGACTATGTGAATTGCAAAGCCTAAAATGTTTCCTATTTGATCTTTACAGAAAAAAAATTGGTGACCCTGCTCTAGTGCAAGGTTTCCCTAACTATTTCCATATGACAATTGTTAAAGGGGATTTTAAGAGGTGAGATTAGTTAAAGGTCAAATAGTTAGGGAAACATTTGGTTAAACAAATTTAATTTTTTTCCTTATTGCAAGATAGCTCAGAATGATTAGTATAGTAATGCACATGTTGACCCTTTTAGAAGAAAAATTATTAATATTTTCCCAAATTCCTTGTTCATGGTCTCATTTCTTTGTGAACTATGTAGGGGATTAGTGCTCTATGAAGCACATTTTAAGAAGTGGCTCAAATATACATTTCTTTGATGATTATTTTTTGTTTTGAAATTCTGCTTTATGTTGGAGAGGACTGTCAATTCTTTTTTTTCTCCATAGTTTAGATATTAGAAGATATTTAACTCAATATATAAGTGCACTTTGCTCCTACTATTTCAACATGATCTCAGTATAGATTATTTTGATGTCTGACCTTATTTTTAAAGGAATCTTTCATTTCTCATTCGTTTGAACAATTTTAAACTTAAGTTGAACATAATACATATTGGACAGTTATATAACTATAATCTTTTTTCTTCATATTATTACAGTTAGAAAATATTTGAAAGCCAGGTATAAAAATTAAATGCTTTGGAAAAATTAAATGTGCATCTAGCGTCTTCTTCACAGTGGACAGACCCAGTTGCCAAATTATTATCTTTTCTTCTTTTTAATTTATTTACTAGTTATTTTTAGTTATATATGACAGTAGAATCCATTTTGATATATGGAATATATCTTATTCTAGTTAGGACCCTATTCTTGTGGATATCTGTGATGGTGGAATTCACTGTGATGTTTTCATAACCAAATTATCTTCTCTAAGTAATCATCTACAAAAGAAACATAGATGTGGACAATAAATTCTTATATAACAATGTGATTTCCCCCCTTATGTGTGTTCAAGAAAAAATAGTGATTGAACATTGTATTTGTCTATTTAATTTAATCTGATAAAAATCTGTTGTTTGTGTTATTTCCAGTTTTCTTCAGTTATAAAATACTTGGTTTCTCAAAGCAGAAGATACAGTCTAAATTGAGGGCTCACATTTGGTCTCTCCAAGTAGAGACGATGGGATGATTATGAATCAATAAATTAGATTATGTAGATAATGGAGTTAAATAAAATTTTGTTTCATGTGTTGGCAAACTCTGGTTAGTGAGCATTAATCAATGACTGAATTTGGACAGATTCTGCAAAGGATATAGATAGTAAGATGTTTCAGAAAACATTATAGCAGAGTTGATCTAAAATGCAGGAACTATCATATCATTACAACCAAATTTAGAATTCTGATTCAGAATGTTACATGTAAACTCTCTCACCTGTAAACTTTGCCATCTTGGGAAGTATTGTTTCCTCTGTGTAGAGTTCTTTCTTTCTACTTCCCATGATGTATTAGTTTCTTTTGCTGCTGTAACAAATTGCTACAAACTTAGTGGCTTAAAACAATTTATTACTTTAGAGTTCTGAAGGTCAAAAGTCTAGAACTTATTTCCCTGTGCTAAGATCAAGGTGTCATCAGCTCTGTTTTCCTTCTCTAGGGTCTAGGGGGAAATGCTTTTCCCATTTTCTAGAGGTTACTTGAATTCCTGAGTTTGTGGATCCTTCCTTCATCTTCAAGCCATCAGTGTAGCATCTTGAAATCTCTCTCTGACTCTTTAGTACCATCACATCTTCTTTGACTCTGACTCTTTGGTCTCTCTTTTAAAGAACTCTGGTATTATGTAGAACTCACTCTGATAATCTAGAAAAATCTCCCATTGCAAGATCCTGTCTTAATCATCTCTGCAAATTTCCTTCTCCCATGAAAGATAACATAAGTTCTGGTGTACAGGGTGTAGGCATCCTTGGGGAAACATTAATCATCCTATGGGCAAATTGGATTGCATTCTTAAGTCTAGGAATACAAACTCCTCCCACCCAGGATGCATTCCCTTATACATTGTCTACCACATCAGATGAAAAGGGGTATTTTGAAATGGGTTCCATGAATAAAACTCTCATGGTATCCTGTATATTGTGTTATTCATACATGTTCACTTCCATTTCTCATAGTAGACTATATTTCTCTACTGTGATACCTGAAATAGTGCTGAGAAGATCACAGATGTTCAAAAACTATTTGTTGATGTCTTTGAGAATCTTAAGTGTATCATAATTGAGGAATGCCTTGATATTTTGATTTAGGCTGTAGTTATTGAAATTGCTTCATTCTTGGAGTCTTGAGTTGTCCTCTTGTTGACTAATTCTTTGGTGTCTCCTGTCTGAATACTGTACTTTCATGCAGTGACAAACTTCTGTCTCATCATTTGCTCTTAGTTTTCTTTATATCTCTCCAGGCATTCCCATCAGTCCTTTTCAGGAATAACTCTTCCACCTCTTCCTCCTTACCTCTAACTGTTCTGTATAGTTCTATCCCCAAATCTTGTCTTTTCCCCCATATTTGACATTTCTAAATTGTTTACCAAAAATTGGATATCTTGCTATGGATAACCAAATAAATCTGTTCAGCTTAAATTCTCACCACAAGGTAGGTGCTCAGCTATGTCCCCTGACCACCTCTTCCTGAAATGTCACAGAACCTCAAACTTCTAACAAGTGGAACTCCTAGATTTTTATCTCTTTATTCAAATCTGTGCAACCTCTTCCATTTGCCTATCTGAGTTACAAAGTCAAGATCATTTTCTGCTCATTTTTGTGGCCACAGTTTATGTTTCCAACATTTCTTTCCTTCTTCTTTTTGGATTCTGCTACAATGACCACTCAAGCTAGAATAACATTCTGAAACGCAAATTTATCTTACCCAAATGCAGTCTGTTAATGGCTCTCCACTAGCTGTAAATAACATCTGACATCTTTGCCACCTTATGCAATGTCTTTTGTGATCAGTGAATGGTGCTTCTAAGAGTAGAACAACCTGTTGGTTGTTTGCACAGATAAGCCTAGGAAAGGGACTGCTAAGGTTTAAACTGTGGCTCTGTCACCTATTAGATGTTGGACTTACCTAGTTACTTTATCTTTGTCTTAATTTCCTTGTCTGTAAAATGGGGATAATAATAACACCTACCTCACAGAGTTTTAGTAAAAACAAAATCTTATAATTTGTAGTAAGGTCTTAAAAAGTGCTTAGTATAGCATAATTGCTCAGCAAATATTACATACTATTAATATTGTGCTCTCATTAAATTTTATATGTCCTATATTTTTACACATGGTGATCACCTGAGATCTGTATAAGTTAATGATACAAAGCACATGTTTGAGCATTAGAAAGATTTGGATTCACATCTTTACTTCTGACACTTAATTCTTTATGTTTGAAATAGGCAGAATAATAACTCCCTCATAGAGCTCTGTGAGATTTAAACATTGTAATATATGTTAAGCAATTATTTCAGTATTTAATGAACATAGTAAGTTTTCTACCTATTAATATTATTCTTATTTCTGTATCAACAATGCTTTGGACACATAAAGTGTTTAATGATTGCTAAATAATTTGCCACTTTTTTTTTTTTGAGAGAGAGAGAGAGAGAGAGAGAGAGAGAGAGAGAGAATTTTTTAATATTTATTTTTTAGTTTTTTGGTGGACACAACATCTTTATTTTATTTTTTTATGTGGTGCTGAGGATGGAACCCAGTGCTGCGCGCATGCCAGGCGAGCGCGCTACCGCTTGTGCCACATCCCCAGCACAATAATTTGCCAAATTTTAATTTGGAGTAAACTAGCCTAACTTGGAAAAATTGAAAGGGGCTGTGTCTCCATGCCTTGGTAGTAATCTGCAGGATCCAATAGGATCCAATAGGATCCAATATGAAACTGTTATGAAATTCAATCAATTAAAACAAGGTCAAGATCTTAAAATATAGAGTAATCATATTCATTTGTCTAATACCTAACTCTAGTTTAATCTTCACTTTTAAATTATTAGTCTAAAAATTTGTAATTCAATTTACTCAACCTTACTAAATCATTAGAAACACTTTGCCTGAAAATCAAAGATTTAAATTTATAATTAAACAAAATAAGAGCACTTTGGGAATTTTTAAAACTTTTTGAATTAAACTAGATGATGTAGTTAATGGGCATTATCTATTTATATGCTTGAGTTTTTTTTTCCTGTTGTTGTTGTTAATATCTCTTTCACAAACTGGACTGTAACTTCCATGAGAGCAGAGACTTTATTTGTATTGTATACTTGGAACTAGTAGGATTTCACTAATTTTGTTGAATGAATTTCAAGGACATTTTATAACCCTTTTATTTAATCCAAATGTGTATGTATTTAAGATGCACTTTATATAAGAAGAATCTAGGTAAATTGCTTTTGTTTTACAATAATTCTAAATTAGGTATTGGCAAACTATGGCCTGAAAGCAAGATCTGGCCCATTGTGTGTTTTTATGAAGGACTGAGAGTTAAAAATGGGCTTGATATATATATTTTTTCCTTTCAGTACCAGGGATTGAAACCAATGGTGTCTACAATTGAACTAACTATATCCCAATCCCCTTTTCTTTTTTATTTTGAGACAAGGTCTATTACATTGCCTAGGCTGGACTTTAACTTAGGATCCTCCTGCCTTATCCTTCAGAGTTACTGGGATCACAGGCGTACATCACTGCCTTTGTTGTTTTTAATGCTCAAAATTATAATCAGAAGAAGAAAAATAGTTCATTATATGTGAAAATTGTAGGGAACTCACATTTCAACTTCCACAGTTTTATTGGAAGACAGCCATGTTCCTTCATTTCTGTATTATCTATGGGTAATTTTGCTTAAATGGCAGAGTTGCAATCAAGACTGTATATACCCAAAAGCCTCAAATATTGATCTATTTATCTCTTGACTTACAGCTTAAAATATTCCTTCCTTTACAGAAACTTTGCTAACATGTGTTCTAAATAAAACAAATAATACAGAGGCACCATGATGTCATTCAACTTGATTTACTTTTGAAAGAATCAAAATAAATGACTGCATGCATATTTTAGTTCACAATTTAACTATCATTTGTGTTTAGATTTTTATTTACTATCAGTTATGGTTCTAGGGTTAGAAACTCTACAATTTTAAGAACTGAATCTCCCTGTAAGAAAATGAACTAGTATTAGATAAAATATCTATGATGCTTAAAGTCAAATACAGCAGTTCTCATTTCAAAGCTTGGTGTTCCCACTTGCTCTCATTTATGCACCCTTATTAATGAAATAAATGTATTTGGCTATGTTTTTTTATTAAGAATAGAGTGCTTAAAATATAAATTCTAAATTGAGAATTTTTGGATGTATAATTATTCTGTTAATAGATGATTCTACTAATCTATTACTATTTTCATAAATATATATTTTTTCTTCTTTTACATATCTCTTCTCTCTTATCTCTGTTTTCAAGCTTTAGGTCAGTGGCTGTCACAATTTGGAAAAAAAAACAAAGCTATGAATAATTATAAAGATAATAATGAAGATAACAATAATCCTTTATATTTTTATAGCGTATTGTATTTTTATAGTACATTGTATTCTTTCAATTGTTTTTTATCAGAGTTTCACATATATAATGGTAACCTACTGGACTGACTGACTTTGTTTTTGGTGCTGGGGACTGAACCCAGGGCTTCTCACATGCTAAACGCATGCTCTAAGACTGAGCTCCACCCTGAATCCATGAACTTCCTTTAAAATGTTATATTGTTTCACTCTTCAAATTGGTGTATGAGGGTCCCTATAATAAAGATGAGGATATTTAAAAACCCTACTTCTTTTCTTTTAATTTTTGTACTAGTATCAAGAAGTGTTGATAATTATGCATTGATAATTAGAAAATAAAATATACTTCCCTAATTTTAATAGTTGAAAACAACATGTAATTGGAATTAGATTTTTTCACATTTTTTATTGGTACATGATAGTTGTACACAATGGTGGGATTTGTTGTTACATATTTGTTCATGCACACAATGTTAACAATATAATTTGGGCAATACCTCTCCCAATATTTCCCCTTTTCTCCTCCTCCTTCCCCTGGTTCCTTGTCTCTACTGATTTCCCACTGATTTTCATGAGACCCCCCATCTTCTTTTTCTTTTTTTCTCTCTAGTTTCCACATGTGAGAGAAAACATACAACCCTTAACTTTCTGAGTTTTACTTATGCTTCTTAATAGAGTGTTCACATGTTCCTTCTATTTTCCTGCAAATATTTTTCTTTATAGTTGAATAAAACTCCACTGTGTATATATACACCACATTTTCTTTATCCATTCATCCATTGATGAACACCCAGGCTGGTTGGAATTAGATTTTTAAAAACTTTTATAAATGAATTCATTGAATAGCATATGATCATTTTCCCCATTTTTGTTTTGAATAAATAGACACAACTTAAACTATAGCTAAAATTTTCATGACATTTCTTGGTCTTTTTGGCCACATGCAATTTCTCATTTACTAAATATCTTTGATATTTACTCCTTCCTCTGGAATTTTCCTCTATAATAAGAACTGTGTTAAATTCACTACACGCTAAAATGCTGTAAAAAGAACTTAAATTACTGGTTTAGAATGAATTATCTGTTTCTTACAGTATCCCAGGTTTAAGGGATCCACAGATAAGATGATCATTATCATCCTCAACAAATAGCTTTTTTCTCTAGACCCACATAGGCTGGTTCAATTTTTCGACCAGTGAAGGGAACACATGCATATTCCCTCAATGAGAAGGCCTTAAATTGGCATAGTTATCACTTTTGTTCTCATCTTGTTACTAAGAACCCACACATATGGCCATACAAATATTAGGGTATTGCCGACTAATGCTGAGAGGACATTGGCTAAGCTTAACTCAGCCCTATTGTCACAAAAGGAGAGGTAGATATGGCGTGACATATAATAATGTTTGTTACAGCAATGGCACTGCTTATTTTATCAATCATAATCAATCAGTATAATTAGATATATAGGCATGCCATTCTTTTACTAAGAAAAAGCTATATAATTATAAATTTGCTCAGATTGACTTGAGCAAATTTATAATTATATATTATAAATTTCTGAAATTAATACCTCTACAATATTGTACACAAATGAGTGAATATTCTTAAGCACTCTTTTTTTAATAATCTATTTTGTGACCATTTCTTAATTTTAAGTCAATTCTCATGAAAATGATTTGAATAGAGAGCACCCCAAACCAGAAAATATCCATGACTTTAAACCAGATACCAAGGACCATAGTTATGGACGAGAACACTTGTATATTCTAGTTTATTTATTAAAAAAATAAATAAAATAGAGAAATCCTCAAAGCCAAAAATAACTTTAAAATTATAAATGTTAAAAAATCCCTAATAATATATTGCTAAATTTAATGTGACCAATTTTGACATACTTTCATTTTGTAAAGAGCTGATCTTGAAGTTTATTTGGTAAAGGGATGAAGTATCTTGTGAGAGTTAGTGACTGTTAATTCTATCTTCAAATATTATTTAAAAACTGGCTTACCCTATTTAGGAAAGCTAAGTTACTGTATGTCTAATTAACCCACATTTTAGGTGGCATTTAAATAATTTTAAGAATAAACTCAGTAGAACTCATTAATTTCTAAATTTTAAGTGATTTGCACTGGCTATGTCTCTTCCTTGGATGAGCAGTTTCTCTAGTAAGTATCCTAATATTAGACTGTCTGTTGAATTTTTAAACTGACTTATTAAAAGAAAAGTCTTGAGTGAGAAAAATCATACAATTACAAAGCCATCCTTTCCACTTACTATTAAGCTAACAATGTAAGACTAATATTTAATGTTATTAACAATGCCCCAAGTCAAAGGTTTGTGATTAAACGAAGGATACAAAAGACTGCCATATTTAAAACATCATTTAATTTTTTAGAAGAATGCAAATCAAAGACCAGAATTAAAGCCCAAGAGAAAATTTTATTTAAGCATATTTGAATTTCTATTGAGTTCCATTTAACCCCTGAGGTTTTTTTCCTCCCCTCCTGATAAACTTTTGCCCTCTAGCCTGCTGTGAAAAGAACAATGAAGCAGCCACCAATGCTCCCCAAACTTTGTAAGTGACTCTTTCTGAGTCAATATGCCTTAGCTTCCGTAAGTAGCATGAAAAATCTCCTTTCTACCTCTCCCACCAGGAATCTGGTGCAAAATGTTATGCTCAATGTCTTGTAGAGCGGAAATCAAGAAACACAGGACCCATCTGCCTGCATGTTGCATGTTGAATAGAAAACATTACCACTATTATAAATTAAGGAAAATCTTTTATCTGGCAAGGCTATTTTCCCACACAATGTGAGTGGCGAAGATCTGAGACTTCCATGAAATGACTGCCCTTAGTCTGGCCCTTTCTAGTGTTAAAGAAGAATGGGAACCTAGAAAAATGTCAGGGACTTACTTAGGCCATGAATCTGCTGCTATGCCGGTGAAACCTTTGTGCTACAAGTTTTGGCTTCTCATCAAAAGAAGAAGAAAGAAAGAAAAGGAAAATGGATCCAAAGCAACAGTTTAAATGCAGGATTGAAGATTTGATACTGGTATTCTATCTCTTTTCTCTTCATTCTATCAAGAACCCAAACTCATTTTTATCAGTAGTTTCTCTGCTTCTTTGTCACAGCATTAGCTTGTGAATTCAGAGTAAATTTTCATCTAGGAATCCGGCTTCAAATCCCAGGAACGTCAGTAATTCTCCAAGGTGATAACTCCATTATCCAAGCCCAGCACATTGCCTTCTAATAAGCTTGCCCTCTTCTTAGGAAATCCAGGGCTTTACTAGACACTATTGGTCTCAGATTCCTAATACAGTATTTATTAGCATATGGAGTCATTCATTACTTGATTAGATTGGAAAGTTATGAATTCAAAACAAAACTGGGGGAAGACTGTATGTTTAGCCTACTTCCTAGCAAAAGCACATACTTGATGACTGAAATAGTTGCACAACTACTATGAAAGACACTTCTTTACTTTATCTTACATTTCTACTCATCTCCCTGACTTTTATCAAACAGCCAAATACCTATTCCTGACTTTCTCTTTTTACTCTTTTTACCTACTCAGGGCTGGAATAATTTTTTGTGAATACTTCCTATCAAACACATGGATGAGTCTCCTCTATAAAACAAATATATAGCTGGGTGTGGTGGCACGCCTGTAATCCCAGTAGTTTAGGAGGCGGAGACAGGAGGATTGTGAGTTCAGAGTCAGCCTCAGCACTAAACAAATCAGTGAGACCCTATCTCTAAATAAAATACAAAATAGGGCTGGGAATGTAGGTGGCTCAGTGGTTGAGTGCCCCCGAGTTTAATCCCTGGTAATATATACATATATATCTCCTCAATTATATACAGATGTATATGTCTCCTCAATTATATACAGATGTTTTGACTTATAATTTCTGATATGGTGAATGGTCTTTATAACCTGTCACTTGCATGAAAGCAAACTTAATTACAGTTGTTACATTATCTGTGCATTACACTATCATGATTAGTAATTATTACCATTCATTTATTTACATTCATGCTATCTATTTCTATAGATAAGCTCATGTTTTTCTTTCTATAAGGGAAGACACCAATGATCTCTGGTATTTCTCTTCCCATTTCCTGTATTTACTGCCTTCCATCTCCATCTTTCTGTGCCTTCTAATGGAGACAGACATGGAAAGCTATAAAATCTCTTTAAATAAATCTATTAATCTGCAGGCGTTTCTGCTAGCATTTTTCTCCCTTCTGCAGCTGGTCATGCTAAACATTGATTTACAGAAAAACTACTATAACTGTAACAGTTTAACACCGTAATTTTGTCTCAGAAATTACAGCATCTATAAATGTCAATTATTAAATGGCAGGACTTGAAACGATGTTGCATAATTAGCAAACGTACAGACTGGCCTGCTTTCAGATATCAATACTTCTACAAGACAGAGATGTACCAACCCCAATAGATATCCTTACCTACTCTTTATACAAGATCACTGTAGCAGTACCATAAGCAAATATAGCATAATTGGCATTTGGCATAATATATCTCTGATCTACAACTCTTGCAGTGAAAGTTTTGTCTTAGTGTCATTCCTTTGAATTATTTTCTCTAACTTTCAAGGAGTGAATAATTCCAAATTGGATGACAATGTCCAAAGTTGGGCAACTGAAATAAAAGAGGAAGGAATTTTTCATATAATAAACACTGTATAATTATAAAAATATACCAAACATGTAGCTATATATTTCTGGTGTTTATATTATCATCATCAAAACGAAGCTCCTCACTCAAAGACAGAGTTTTTGGCGCAAATATTAACTTCCCCTGGAAAGTCCAGTTAAGGGTGTTAGGGCTTAAAATGAGTATCTTGTGAAACCCTAAGCATGTCTATTTTGGTTGAAAAACAAACTTGTAGTGATTTTATCTCACTCTTTCACTGCTAATATAAAACTTTGCATTCAAGTTTTAAATTTGGTTACAGAAGTACATGTCTATATGTATTTAGTACACAGGATCTATCTATCTATCTGTCTGTCTATCTATCTATCTATCTATCTATCTATCTATCTATCTAGTTATGGTTTGGTTGTGAGGTGTCTCCCAAAAGCTCATGTGTGAGACAATGCAAGAAGGTTTGGAGAAGAAATGATCAGGTTCTGATAGCCTTAACATAGTCAGTGAATTGATCTCTGATGGAATTAACTGAATGGTAACTGGAGGCTGGTGGGGTGTGGCTGGAGGAGGTGGGACATTGGGGGCTTGGCTTTGGGTACATATTTTGTATTTGGAGAGTGGAGTTTCTCTCTCTCTGCTTCCATATCATGTGAGCCACTTCCCTCTGCTACACTCTCCTGCCATCATATGAGCTCAGCCTCACCTTGAGCCCTGAGGAATGGAGCCTGCTGTCTATGGATTGAGACCTCTGAAACTCTGACCCCCTAAATAAACTTTTCCTCCTCTAGAATTGTTCAGGTCAGATCTTTTATTCACAGTGGTGAAAAAGCTGAGTAAAACATATATACATATATATATGTTTACATGTATATATATAAAAACATATATGCATATATGTTTTATATAAATTATATGTTTTAGTCAGCTTATATATATGCATATATGTGCACACACATATATGTATATGTGTTTTATATATACAAACATTGTTTAATATTTATAAACATTGTTTATTTATAGATATATAAATAATGACATTGGCATTTGAAAGACAATACCCTACTTAACTTTTTAAAACTATTGTTAAAATTGCAGTATTTTAATTAAATAAAGCATGGCAGATGAGGCACTAATGTGACAACAGCCTATTGGCATTAGTATAGCTTGTAAGTTTCTTCTTTGTGTGAAATATAAAAAAAAATCTAAATTTATAATTTATTCTATGGACTTCCTTCCACCTTATTTACTTATTTCTAATTAAGACAAATCTAAACATATGAAATAATTCAGAATGAGAATGTAGAATTTTGCTGCAAGATTAAATGTTTCTCTTGTACACTAATAAGTTTTCTATATGATTAGATGAAAAATGAATAATACACATATAATATCCACTTATGGACTGACTTCCAAACAAGAATCCCAAGATAAATCATATAAAATAATTAAAAGATGCATTGATTTTTGAGACAATGAAAATCTATTAAAGTTGTTAAAGATTTAAAGTCCCTTATATCCCTGGAGTGGAAACTCTCTGGTTATAAATCTCTTAAGACAGCAATGAAAAGGAAATATGCATTGATAATATTCACCTGACATTAAAAACTTTCCGAAAATAATTTTATTTAATAAAATAGGTAATAAGAAAGAAAGTCTTTGAAAATTATTTGTGTCTCTTGACTAGGAAAACAATCAATAAAACATATACGAACAGGGGGTAGATGGGATTTGTTCTATTTTAGTTACCATTACATTCACTTGATAAGAGGTTAATGTACAATAAAGTTATTATTGGGAAATATTGAAGGGCTGAGAAAAAATACCTGGAAAGTTCTCAATTTTAACTTTCATTTTCTATTAAAAGTAAGGCAGATATAGGAATGAAATGAATGGTTGCCTGGAAATTTAAGTTTAAAAATACTAAACTTAAAAAAATGCATTTTAAGCTCTTCAATTTTTTTTCTGCAAATATGCAAAAAATTGTGAATACCTTAATTGTTTAAAAAAGTGATTCATATAGTGGAAATATTTGTTGTATTTATCAAGAATGATAGAAATTTGCAGAAGTGGTGTTTTCTCCTCATGGTCAAGTGAGTGGTGTGGCTGAGTTTTGGAGAGCTCTGCTTACACTCTGCGAACAATAAACATAGATGAAATGAATAATGATGCACACTTATTTATTTATTTACTATGCACCAAGAACATTGTCCCCCTTGTGTAGAATACACAGTCTCATTGACACATGGTCATGGCCAGTATTTTATGAAATCATTGAATAAAAATCACTCTTTAGACATTGAAGTTTTATTTCATCATCCTCTTTAAAAATACAAGAGAAAGTCTTAAAATAAGATTTTTATTTTTTTGGGACTGGGGATGTGGCTCAAGCGGTAGCGCGCTCGCCTGGCATGCGTGCGGCCCGGGTTCGATCCTCAGCACCACATACAAACAAAGATGTTGTGTCCGCCAAATACTAAAAAATAAATATTAAAAAAAATTTAAAAAAAAAAAAAAAAAAAAAAAAAAAAAGATTTTTATTTTCATATAACTTGCATGACAACCTTTTTTTTAAAAGAATATTTATTTATGTTAGGTATCTTAGGCAGTAAGTCTGAAAAGAGAAAGAAATTGTTCCCTTTCATGGTCTTTAGGTTCGGAACCAAGTAATTGGAGTTAATGACCCACAACTGCCATGACTCTTGTATGATGTTAGGCAAACTACTTTAACCTCCAGCTCTAGATGTTCCTTTTCTTTCAAATGAGAATGTTAATTTACCTCAGAGGGCTGTTGTGAAGAATAGTGAGAACATGCATATGTTAGAGCATTTTGTCAACTGTAAGAAACTATTTGAATGTGAAATATTTCAAATACTTGATGGTGAATATGTGAAAGATTGCTGATGTTTATGAGCGGAAGTATTGATTCTTTTTTTTTTTTTCTGGGAGAAGAGTGTCTATGACTGTGCCAGTTCTGTAAATGGAAAGTTGGATTGTGAGCCAAGACTTCTGCCCAAGCAGATGACAAATGGGAGAGTAGTAACAGGAGAATAAAGACAAAATATGATACAGTTTCTTTTATGTTGATAGAATGTCATTTTCTTGGGAATTTTCTGTACCTATGCTGTACTCTCATAGAGAAGGTACTTACAAAAAAGTGCTTAATTACAAGAATCTCATCTTTGACCATGACCACTTAAGAGGAACATAAAAAATTTGCAGAGATTTCAAAGGAGGGCTACAAATACAATGATTTGGGTAAAGGACCTGTGGGGAAAATGTTCTGTGATTTTTCTGTTTACTAAGGACAAAGCTAAATGTAGAAATGTGGGAATGTGTAATATATGAAGGATAAAAGAACATCTGTTTTTTGTGTCTAAGAAAAATCCAAAGGAACTGGGCTTAAGCTATAGGATAACACATTTAAATTAGCAACAAGAAAGAATTTCCTGACTTTGAGGGTTGTTGGGCATACAAAGACTTGCTGGAATCTCCACTGCACATCTTTGAAAAAGTGTTTTCATTAAAATGGAATGGTGTAGGTGTTGACCTTCCTGTATGTAAGACAGTGGATCAAATGACTTTTAAATAACATTTCTAATTCCCTTGATTCTTAAGTATTGTTATTCTGGTAAAATAAAAGAGAAGTCTGGCAAAAATTTCCCCCCAAAATTCTTAACTATGTGCATGGAAGAAAGAGAAAAATACATTTTGATTCTAGTTAAGCTGCTATTGTACTATTGTGGGATAAATAAATTATTGCTTAGAATGTTCTAGAATATGAACTGTTATTTGCAAAAAAGAAAAAAAAATCTAATGGAAGACTTCTCAGAAATTCTCTACTTTCTTAGAGTTTTTCTACCCCTGCATTCTTTCATCACTGGAAGGAGTAGAATAGGACAGTGTGGGACAGACTGCTAACTATTCATCAAAGAATCATTTGTATTTTTCCTGTGCTAAGCTCTATTTCTCAAACTCTTTTATACTTGTTTGGAGAAATATGCCTGAGTTCCAGCCAATGGAATGCGAAAGTGGTAGATGTGATGTGTGCCACTTCAGGGCCAACACTTTTAAGAAGAGTGTGTGTTCACCTCCACACTCTTTCTGCCTGCTGTTCCTGTAAGCAGATCATGCAGAGAAGATGGCTGAGTCACAAGTGGGAAGGGAACCAAATCACTGACTGATTCACTTTGCAGAGGATCACCTGCCAATCAGGAACATCTTCCTCAACCTCTTGTGTGAATGAGAAAGAAACTTCTATTTTAATTGAATTATTCTGTATTTTTTACTTTTGTTTCTTTTGTACCTTTGGCTGAGACCTCCAGTAACCAGGCCCATCTTACTCTGATCATTTCTTCTCAGACCTTGGTCAGATCTTGGTCAGACCTTCTCAGACCTTGTTTAGGTTTCTCTTTCATAAAATTGTAAGAACTATAGAATCACGTTTTAATATTTTGGACTTATTGAAATTATGCCTGCGTCTTGGATGAACTGAATGACTTTTGAGGCCAATACAGAATTGGAGCTAGAATTTGTTTCTTCATTACAAGTAATTCCTTTAGTATACAAGAACCACAGTAGGTAAATTTATTGAGTATATAATGTATGTCTCACATACGTAAATGTATGTATTACAGGTTATGTGGTATAAATCATATCACATAGCCTTAAACTTGTAAGACTGGCCTCATTTGACTATGAAGTAAATTGAGGCTTAGATAGTTGAAGTCATTTTCTTAACGTCACATATTTGTTAGTGGGCTTTTTGTTGTTGGGACCAAGATAACTGACAAAAACAACTTAGAGGAGAAAAAAATTATTTGGAGCTATAGTTTCAGAGTTCATCCATAGACGGCCAATTGCATTGCTCTGGGCTCAAGGTGATGCAGAACATTATGACTAAAGGAGACAGCAGAGGAAAGCTGTTCACCTCATGGAGTCCTTGAAGTAGAGAGATGAGAGAAAGAAGGAGCCAAAGAGAAGATGAACCCCTCAAGAGCATTCCCCCCATTGACCTACCACATTCATGCCCCACCTAGCTACAGATACTACCCAGTTAGTCGGGTCAAACTAGGTTCAACTGATTAGGTTACAGCTCCCACAGTCCAACCATTTCATCCCTGAACATTCCTGCATCAGCCAGGAGTTTTTAGGGAACACATATCCAAACCATAAAAATGTCCATACTATTCACCAGAACAGGAATTCCAAGGTTGGACTTTTCAAGAAGTTGAAGTGTCTGAGATTTTAACCTTCTTGAAAGATAACAATTTACCCTACTTATAGTTTCATGGGTGCTGGCAGAAGATTTGAGTCTCCTGGATCAGAGATACAGGACTTATTACTCCTTTAAATAATAGATGGCATAGTATATATTTTCCTGAGCCACTTTTTCTATAGAATGGTGGGTAAAACAGCAGGTATCTATATGTAACACACAGTGAGCAGCATTCCACAAGAGGAACCCTGAACTCCGGAAAGATCTCTTACATTGAAAATATGAGTACAGCTACTTTTTGCTCTGGAGAGAGACTCTGCATCAAGGCTGTTTGCTATTTAAAAATCCTTGAAAAGATAGTTGTGAACAAATTTAGTCAGTGCTACAGCTTGCAAGACATGCAGAAATGTGAGAGACCTAAGGAGAATTGTCTCCCAACATACTTTAAGTGTAAAATTCATATTATCAGACACGACACCACATTGACTCAGTAGCTGTGCAGCTGGCAGGAAAATGTGATGTTGAAATGGAGACATTTCAATAACATAAATTTTTACCATTGAAATGCCATTGGTAGTCAGCCCAATGCATCTTAAGTGAGGTGCATATGGGGCCACAGATGTATAATTGGAGCTGATTTTCTAAAACTTCTCCTGTCTTTAGGCATTTTTCTCTGACTTAGAAGCTTAGTTGAAGGAAGGAAGAAACAGAAGAGAGAAGAGACTCTAAGCACAGTTTAAAGAGAATAGGATCTCTAGACTTTTCAGTCATTGAATGTCAGTGTTCACAGGTTATTGCTGATGTCACTTGGGTCTGTCTGCTCACAATATAAAATGAGATGGTAGCTACCAAAGCAAAAAGAGTAGGGCCTTTAATCTTTGGTCTCCTGAGTTTGAATAAATTCTGTTTCCTTGATGATGTCCTTGGATAAATTTTACTCCATCTCTGGGAGTTTCATTAGCTTTTAGGTGAGGGTGACCCTAGTCAACCTCATAACATAGTACCTGGTAAATAATAAGCAATCAGTTAACATTTTTTGCTATTATTATTAAAAGTAGCAGGAAATCTGCCACAGGTAAAAGTAATACTGAGAGACACTTTAATGCCTGGAAGCCCCATAAGAAATATCACTTTGAGCCAAAAGTTAGTACAAGGAGGAATTTTACACTGACAAGGTGAATTTTTATTATTTAAAAATGTAGAAATAATACTTGTGATGGTAATGTTAATGCTGCTGCCTTTAAATCCCAGAATGAAACTCAACTGCTTTCATTTATGCATTCCAAAAAAAAAAAGGGAACCCTTTTGTTAAAACTCACTTAGTCCATCTTAAAACACCTTTCAGTCAAAGAACAGCTTCTCATTAAGGGAAAAATGATTATTAACATCCTCATTTTGCTTCCTCTCGTGAATTATTTGCATTCAGAAATGTGCATGGCATTAGTTTCAGGATAAATGCAAATACGACAGCGGGATTTCTCACCAAGCTCTTTTTTATTATTAGCTCTTTTTATGTACTCCGTTTATTATTCCCTCATCATTTTTCACATTGTATTAAAATGTTAGGTTTCTTAAAATAATAATATTTCTTTCATTGGGTAATTGTCTCAGCCCTGTCTACAACAGTCTACATCACAGAGTGCCCATCTATAATTTGGAATGGCTTATAATGACTGTTCATCTTTGCTTAGGAGAGGCCCAGGAATTAGCTCTCCTGGTAACTGAATCCCCTCTCTCCCATGGAGAATGTGATTACTCCAGGTAAGGTTCTTGGGCTTGCAAAAGAGGGCAGTGGCGTGAGGAAGGCTTCTGCTGAGAGTGCTGGCAGGATATTTACAGTCTGGGGCTTGAAGATAAATTAAGATTTTTTTTTCCCCTCTCAGCTTTGAGCAGTGTCCATCTTCAATGCTTTTTAAATACAAGAGCTTCACACTATATTTTCTCTTGATGTTGGGAAGCTGTTTTATGAGAGACGTTTGTTTGCTGCCTCCAATGTCATCCTTAGGAGGAACAGATGAGTTGGGGGCTAAGAATTCAAGGGTAGTGGGCACAGCTTGGTTGGAGGAGAAGCTGGGAATCGGGGGTATACTTTTCATGAGGGTCTGCCTTGATAAACTGATTATAATTACTTGGTTTCTCCCTGGTCATAAAAAAAAAAGGTAACAGATCTGACTAATAAAACCAAACTAATAAAATCTTTTGATCATTTTGATTTACTGCACTTCACTGTACTGAGCCTCCCTGTTGGCTCACAAATTGTTGCTGTCACATCTTTTTTTCATTTGCTTTTTTGAATATGACTTAATGTCTCCTTTTCTCTTCCCTTGTTACTGTCCATCATTTTACTTCTTCCTTCCAGGGAGCGGGGGAATGATCAATGATCATGGCTCTGAACAAGCACTTTCTAGTAGATCAGAGAAGTGTGTGTGTTTTTAAAATGGCATGGTACACAACATGCAGATACTTCAATAGAGCATTTGCAATGGAGTCTCTTTTTGGTGCACTATGAATTACAGGATATAATAATTAGATTTTGGATTTTTGCAATGCGCTATGTAAATTTTTCCTTTGTAGAGTATGGGATGGGAGAGCACTGACTTTACGATGACCTAGAAGATAGTAACAGAAGCAAATGTCTGACTCAGAGTCAGGTTGATACAGGCCTTGTATAGGAGTTAGGCTACTTCTTCCCCCTATTTTATAATGCCTTCCTCACATCAAATTTATTAAAAGTACTCTAGTGAATAGACCAGCTGTACTTAGTGCTTGGTAAAGGGGATAAAATTCTTCTTACAACTGCTAATAGGCTGCTGGGTAATAAATGCCATTTAGCCTAAGGCAGATAATGTTATTTTGCAGGTTACTACATTCCTGGAACTTTGCTAAGTGTATACTGCATTATTTCGGGTCCTTTTCACAATAATGCTGTGCAAAAGTTCCTATATTACCTCTGTTTATAGAAGAAATTCAGAAAGAAGACATTAATCAGAATGTCCAAACATGGACTGCCTAAAATATTTTTGTGGCACTGTTGAGGAAAGTGGATGAGGATGCAGGGCACTAGAAGCAATTAACCAAAGCCGTCAGGCCAGTCTCCTGCAATCTATTGACAGCATAGTGATCTATTCACAGCATAGTGATGTGCATGTCATAGAAATTTCCTCTTTTTTTTTTTGGAAGGGGTGGTGGTGCTGCTATTTGCATTCCTTCTCTCTGGGATCATCAGTTTATATACTTGGCCTTTTTTACTCCCTAAAGGGAAGTTCACTTTTCCCCTATCGACTGATAAGGCCAACTAAGTGATGGACAGGTGGCCAAACCCTCAGGCTCAGGATTCAGTCTTTCTGGTTTCATGTTACTAGTACTGTTCATGCACCATTCACGTTCATGTTCTGTCCCTGGTTAACTGTGACTACTGTCAAGTTACTTAATCACCTTTCCTTTAATGAAGTGGCAATTGTGATAGAATTACCCCATGGGGTTGTTATGAAAATGTACCCACAAGCCTTGGAGAATAATGCCTGTTACATAGAAGTACTCATAAATGTCAACTCTTTTATCATAGATGTTAGTATTTTGTTATATATTGCAATTTTTTTCTATTTTATTCTTTTCAACCTTATTTGTGAGGTTTTTTGATCATCCATCTTTCAGTTATGACTTTAAAACAAACTTACAAAAGTTAAAGGTGAGTATTAAAAATGCTTGTTTAATACAGGTATACTGGGCTAAGGGTGCAGCTTATCTAGTATGCATGAGGCCCTGGGTTTGAGCCATAACATCTCAAACAAACAAACAACAACAAAATGACTTCCTACCGTAGAAGAAGAAGAAGAAAAAATCTATACTACATTCTACATTTACCAGTTGATTTCTTCAGGTTTTCCCCCATTCACATTCCTCTGAAGTGAAGGAAGCATTTTTATCTCTTCAGAAGCACAGAGCACAGGAATGTTTGACTTTGATGCCCTTACTGTCCAGCACCACCATCACGATAATGTACTAATTGTCATTGTGCAAAACCTCATCCATTTTTATTAGGAACCCTGGAGCACAGGGGACACAGCAACTATTTAACTGCCACCCATGCAAACACTCGGGGGACTGGACCACTAGATTGAGAGATGGAACTGTGATTGAAGGATGGTCCCCATAGCAGTGTTGTGTGTACTGTGTGAATGACAGGCTAATACCATTCCTCATCCACAGAGGGTTGGTAAGGAAAAGGCACTCCAAATGAAACCAGTAAGAGTAATCACTCAGTCAGAAGATAAAGTGCCATCACTTTTTAAGCTCAAAGTAATGGTATTTGTGATTTATATATATATATATATATATATTTTTTTTTTCTTGAAAGGATAACTGCCTAATTAGAAACAGAATTGACAGAGTCTTTCTATTGTTTCATAAACCATATCAGATAATTTTCCTATTTGGATTACCTGGTGTATGACCAACTGCATCTTTTCGAAGGAAATTTGAGAGGTCTAGATCCAAAAATCAAACAGTTCCTCCACCAAAAGAAAGAAATTAGCAGTGAAAAGTGATTAATACAGATCTCTGAGAGTGGGAATTATGTTTATTTGAACCTTGGTAAAATAATTTAATCTTGAGGGACCCCTAGGAACTAAAGAAGGTTCCTATCACAATGGTGTCCAATAAGGCAAGCACAATTTGTATTTTTAACACTCTACAGACCAAAAAAAAAAAGAAAAAGAAGAAGAAAATTATACAAGCCAAAATTTTACATGCCAATGGAGAAAATTATGACATTGTGACAATTTCTAAACATGTTCAGAATAATTAAATGTATTCTGTCAACAAATACAGTCAATCAATATTGGAAAGCCCAGGAGGTAGTCTATATGTTTTCAATTCTTTAGGTGATTCTGGCACCCACTGATCATGCTCCAGGCCAAAGACTCCTTCGAGTCACATGGATCTGTCAGACAGAAACTGGCAAAGATTTCCTGATTTTATTACAGCCTGGCTGTGGACCAGTGTGAAAAGCTATATAGATGAACATGAGAAAAAATCAGCTGTCCCAATAAAAAAGTGGGTAGCTATCATCAGCATAATTGTGGTCCTTAGGTGATGGCTGTCTTAAGCTTGATATGGTAATATGGCTGGTGTTAAGGAGAATGTTGGTCTGACAGTGCATTCAAATATACTCACTCATGTAATAAGAAGTTAGGAGAATACTACAATTGCTGAAGTAACTCAATAAACATCCATCTGGATTGGTATTAGTGCATGCTGGTTTGTGCACATCTGAATTAAATATAAACAGATCCCTCAACCTCTAAAAGCTTAATATGAATGGCATATGCATGAACAGACTGGCAGATACACAGACAAATGCCAACACCAACCAAAAAAGCAAATTGAACCAAATATTTTCGTGATGTACAATTGTTTGTACAGCTCTTGGAAAGCAAAACTTCAGACATGAAATGTGCCTATCAGAGTATCTGGTCTTGAGGGAGACATAATCTCATTAATTCCAGTTACTCATAGAGAACATTCTAAGGATAATGCTAGTTACCAGTGTTCCCTAAAGACTAAATTATTTTACTAAGATTCAAATCAGCATAATCACCACTCTCAGAAAGTTCCCCAATTCCAAATAAATCTTCATAATTTTAAAGGGCTACTCTGTCATCAGGACCATAAGGGGTGCTCAGTAATCTTTTGCAGAAGAAAAGAAAGGTGAATTTCAGGTATGTATAGTGAGAAGATGTGGAACCTACAAAAAAAAAATGATTGTTGAGGGTCCTGAGAAAGTATGTTTTTAAAACAAAACAAACAAATTAAAATTATACAAATGAGGACAACCTTAGAGAGATGAGAGTTGGAAAGCTAAAAAAGATTCAATTATAGTTAAATGCTTCTCAGATTTTGATAATATTTTCTAGCTTGTATTTGGTAAACATATTAATGATTAATTATATCTAATGAAAAATGACAGTAGAGCTGCTTGTGTTTTTTTTAATATATATTTTTTAGTTGTAGGTGAACACAATACCTTTATTTTAGTTTTATGTGGTGCTGCGGATCGAACCCAGTCTCTCTCGTGTGCTAGGTGAGTGCTCTACCACTGAGCCACAATCTCAGCCCTGCTTGTGCTTTTTAAAGTTAAAATTCCCCCTACTTTTATTCTCACTTGTTGGAGAGGAGGAACCTTTTGCTCAGGATGAAGTGAGTGATCTGAAGGCCTTCTGGTCTCCTGTCTGACATCATGTAGAAAAACCTATGAGAAGTTGCCATAGAGAGGGAGAACCATTAATTTTCTCTCATCAGCTTTTATCTTTGTTTAAGATCTTTGTGTAAGATCTTTGTGCAAAACCAGTGGGACCTTGCACAGCCAGGTTGAGGGAGCATGTGGTTCAGTCCCGGGATGCTCAGGAGGAAGTGTGGCCAATTGCAATGCCAGGGTTGTCTTGATTGTGATGCTGAGACATTCAGTCCATCCAGACAAGGAGGACCGTGACAGTGCCACACTGTTTAGGATGGGAGCCTTTTAAAGGCCCGGAAGGGGCATAGCCAGAAAAGCTGTGGAGAAAATCACCATAACCACTTCGAAGAAGAAAAAGGAAATCACAGAGACAAGCCAATGCCCAAGCAATCTGATTAAAAAAAAAGGAACAAATAACAAAATCCCATTCCTCAATGAGGGTGTTTTGAAAATCGTATATTTTATGGTCTGATTTTTCCCCCCTTTTCTGCTTCTTTGGTTTTTAGTGTTCCAAGAAGAATAGGACAGTGAGTGATAAACCATTCCCCACCCACGAAAGCATGCCACCTACTTTAATTAAGAGAGCAGTAGCCTTGAAACCAGCCCCAATTTTAAATTCTAGCTTTGTTCTTTTACCAGCCGTGTGATCTTGGGCAAGTTACTTAACCTTTTGGAATCTCATCCTTTTCTGTAAAGTGGAGATAATGGAATCTATTCAATAGGATTTTGGTGAAGATTTGATGTTATAAAATCACCAAGCACTATAACCTGTGAAATGTGTTTCTCTTCTAATGAAGAAATCGGGGAGTAAGAACCCACTTTTGAGAAAGAGAATTGATTGAAGTTTCTACTCGTTTTCAGTTTCAGCAACTTAGTGATGCTCACTAATAAACCAAATCCGGAAACACAGCCGAAGGATATAATCATGATATTGTACAAATATTTATCTAAAAGAATGTTACATATCGTTTTGTTCTTAATGGAGGAAATTAGAAAAGATGTAAATATTCAACATGGGATTGCTTAAACAGATGATAGAAAATCCATTTGATGGGATACTAAATAGCCATTAAAAATATCTCAGAACTGGATATTTAAAGTCATGGGAAATGTTCACAGTGTTTCATGGAGAAAAATTTGTTTAATTGTATTACTAGAGGATTCTAGTTTTAAAATTGAAAATTACATATACATTAAAATGATAGAAATAATACATTTACTGATAAAGCTGTTGTCCCTTTGGGGTGATATTATGGGTAATCTTATTGAGTTTGGGGTTATTTTTTATGTTCCCTGATTCTTAAACAATAGAATATAATTTTGTAATCATAAAAAATTATTTTAAAAATTGAATTTAGGCCTATACTTTAAGTAATAGCACAGCTGATTGGTAGCATAGTGTCCTAAATCGCAAGGAGGAAAGGAACAAATAGATTGTAGAACAATTATTATTTAATTTTTTTCTGCATGTATCAAAAGAAATTGGCAAATAAGTATAGTTGTCAATGCATAAGAATGTCTGGATTTTTTGTTTTATACAGATTTTTATATTACACCTTTCAACAAGTTTTTTTTTTTTTTAAGAATTTAGAATTAGCACCTGTAAATGGATCAAGATAAAAAGTTTATGTAGAACAGTTGGTTTCTAGTTTGTCATTTGTAAAGATAGGTGCTTTTTGACTGAAAATGTCAAGAAAATAGATTGTTCTTTTATTTAGAAAACTAAATGTGAAATTGAATACTAAATGATTAAATTTGAATTCACTGGAAAACTATGGTGGTTTAAAGATGTTTCAGTTCATTCACTTATTCATTCATTCTTTCATTAATTATACCTATCTTCTATTAAAGTGAAGTTGGAATTTAAAATAAATACATATCATCAAGAACTTAGAATGTAGTTCTAAAATAAATAAAATAATCTAAGAACGACAATATTCTTACTATTCTTCCACCTCATTTTAGATTAATTAAATCACACAACTATGAGAAAAAGAATTTGCTATATATTTGTTTCAAATTGATTCTGTTAATAGCTTATGATAGGACTTTATTGTAAGAAAAATAACTCAGTAATCCTATCAAGATGCTGAATAATTTGGAGAACTTAAGGAAGCAAATTCCATTATGTGTTAGTTGTACAGTCTTTCTGGGTATGGAGTTAGCATTATTTGTTGGTATCACAGTGTTTACATGATAAAAACTTGCCAAAACATATTTTGTTTCATTTTTTCTAATCGATCTCATAATTTCTTTTTTTTAATCACTTTCATTAGTGATTCATCCATTTCAAAGAGGAAAAACTCATGAACATTTTGAAACTGAGTACTTTGATAAATGCCTTAAGATTAAGGATGGTGACTAAGAATACATGACATTGGATATGGGCATGGCGCCTGCCTTAACGATGTCATCCTTTGGTAGTGGATCCAAATACAGGAAATGTGAGTGACATCATTATAGACTGCTGCTCACTCCAATTGTTGTAGATATACTGATATCATTTGATTAGAATCTGATACACCTGCTTAAACCCTCTTTGTATCTGAGGCTCCTCTCTCACTCTCTGAGTTCTGTTTTCATTCCATTGACTCTTCTTTCTTTGCTTATCTTCATTTCCTGCCCTATAGAAATGACCTAGGCTCAACTCTTAGTTTCTCATCTCTGGGGTGCTCAAAACCCAGGTAGTCTCATCTATCCCCACCTATAAATTTCATCTATTCCCTGAACAAGTGCCATATTGATTTCTCCCTTTCTTTTTCCCTAAACTCTAGACTTATAAGGCAAACTGTCTGCTTGGCCTCGACACTTGAATGTCTTACAGAATTTTCCCAGATAACATGTCCAGAGTTGAACTGCTGATTTCATGCTCTTCAACTGGCCAAACAAAACAAACAACCCTGCCTTTCAAGTTGTTCCTCTCCCACAGTAAAGGGCAATTCCCTTTACCCTATTTCTCTGTTCAAAACCTTAAAGCTACCATATCATTTATTCAATAAATAATGATTGAGTGAACATTATACTCCAGGCTCTATGTAGTGCCAGGGATTTGTCAGTTGGACACACACATAGTCACACACAGAGTCACAAAGGAGTTTACATTCTAGCAAAGCTGGTTTCTGTCTCTGGTACTCCCCATCATTCCGTTAGAAAATTCTGTTGATTCTATTTGGGTAAAATATCTGAATGTGGTCACTTTCCATAATTTCTGTCATTTTTATCTAATGAAGTCATTGACTTCTTTTTCTTGATGGTGACATTAGTCTTCTAACTGGTTTTCTTTGTTTCTGTCTTTGTTCATGTAAGTTCTCTTATCAATATTGTCCCCAGAGTGACCCTTTTACAACTGAGGTCAGGTCACATCACTGTTCAACTTAAAATTCCAGTTTTTACTTCAAAATAAAATCCAAGTTCATTACCATGAACTTCTAGACCAATCGTAGGAACTCACCTAGGATGAAGGGGCTAGATGAAAGGGCAGATACAATTGAGAGGCCTCTAAATATGACCCCTTGCCCTCCGCCATAACTATTTCAAAGCCAGGATTCAGCTTGTTATTGCAGATATGGTGGAATGTGCTGACCCAACACTCGTAATATTTGGTTGACACATAGTCCATCTACTTTTTGATATTAAGACCCATTTGGTTAGACATGACCATGACTGTTCTAGGAAATGGGAAAGGAAAAAAAATCCCAAACTGAATCTTTTCAGTAGGAAGGAGATTGATTTGACATAAAGACTTTCTTCTTAGCCCTTTACCATCCTCTTTTATGTGGCATTGAAGAGCTATGAATTCAGATGCTCAAGTTATGATTCAATCTATCCATATAAAATTCTTGATTTATTTGAATCATATGTATCTATTGCCCAATAGTTATGCGTATCAGTCACTCTGCACCCACCTCATCTGTTATCGTTAACAGAAATCGGTTGACCAAGCTTGGCAAGCTACCCAGACTTTAATCCATAAGTGGAAACAAGGAAAAAAAAATCAATTCTTTTTGGTTTATATGTGTGAAATTAAAACACTTCTAGTTTAAAAACTGCCTGGGCTAAAAGAACTAAATTTTCTTTACTATCATTTTTAAAACAGAAATATTTTTTACAACTTTCCTGTTAATGTGTTGATCAGTAGCAAATTTCACTTAGTGGTATTCAATATTAATTTTAGTAGCTAGCTCAGTGGCTTGCCTTACTAAGGGACTATTTGATGCTTTCTTCCTTTTAAAAAATGGGAGCAATTATTTGTGCTTATGAGATCGAGGGGAGCAACCACATACTAAAAATAGAAATTATGAAATTAGCCACAGGCAAATTGCAGAGCAGGGACAAGTCCATGAACATTTCCTTTGACTGGCCTGCTCCTGACCTCCTCTTGAAGTGGACAGGCTATTTACTTGAAAGGATGACATATTGGAGAATCCCCTTCGGCTACCCGGTTCCATGTCTCTCCAGCTCAAAATGCCAATTGAGGGCTAAGTTTGAAGCTGCATTTTGGTTTTGGAGACAAACCTATTAGATCCACAGCTTAGAGTAGAAAAATGCGTGATGTCAGGGGCACTTGTTAAATTTGAGCCATAACCTTTGGACTGGGTGACAATTTTGTGGTTTTTAATTCCACTTTCATGTCTTTGAACTTTAAGCTGCTTCAGTGCAAAGTTACTCTCAAATGATATATTTAATGTGGGAAAATCTTCTAAATTGGAGAAGTGCTATTTGTAAGTACTACCCAAAATACACATATTCATTCCTCCAAAAATATCCAACAAAAAATAATTCTGATTCATCTTTGGAGATGAGAAAGAGAAAAAAAAAATATATCAGGGGAAACAGCTCTAAGCAAAATCACATTTAGTGATCAGATTCTCTGTATTCTTGGCTGCTGTTGCCAAGGCATCTGCGATTATTATCCTTTTTGTATCAGGATGAATACATGGAAGCAAACAGAGCTTGCACTTAGCAAAATGAAATATAAGAATCCTATGCGTGTAGGTGGAAAGGAAGTGATAGAATTCAGAGGAACAGATGTTCTAAGAGTTATTAAAACTTTTCAAAATGAAATTTCATACCCCATCTCTAATTACTACATTGCTCTTCTTATATCCTGACGAGTCAAACCTGTTAAAATTCTTGAATAGACTGAAGAGAAATGGCATGAAGAGCCAAAGCAACTTTTATTACCCCAGTGACTTTCAGTCCAAGACAGGTTGACCCTTTCTTGAACTGACCATCTACAACTCCTCAGAGGTGCCCACCAAAAATGCCAGAAAAGAACATTCCTGGCTGCACATTTTTTTTTCATTCTTCAAGTATGTTATTAGAATTCCTCCTCTGAAAACCCCATGCTACATCATTGTGCTTAAAATAAGTGCTTTTTGATTTGTTCAACTTTGTGTTTGCAACACCTTAAAATTCAGATTTCATTTTTTCCTTTAGTGCCAAGTTATCTGAGCATGCATTTTCTTTCCATGCAAAATTAGGCTTTCTGTACCCACAGATTGGAAGCTAAATGCTTCATATTTATTATCTTTAAGGTGCTGTGTTAATGAAAGAATTTTAATCATTGACATTGCTCTGTGAATTATGTATTACAAAAACCCCTGCTGGTGAGTTAGACAAAATTAACCTACTGTAAGGGGCATTAAAAAAATCACAGCTAATTAGTAAGCCAACAGGAACAAAGAGGATGTAAAACAAAGATGTTGAGAACAAGACATTTTAGGTAGAAACTGCTGCCTCGTTTTCCTCCATGGTTCTTTCTTTGATTTGGGCTCTCTCTGTAATGACAGCCTGCCATTGCTAGAATCGTCTTCCAATCTGATATGTTCCATTAGACTTGAGCATTTTTATGTTTTGTAATTAGTTTTCTAAGCTACAGTCTCTTCACTCTTTCAAACTGTGGAAATCCAAAGGCTCATAATAGAAAATGGAAGATATTTTTAAATGCTTTTAAATTATTTCCCAGGCGATCTATATTAGAGATGTAAAGCAATTCGCAGGGATTATAATGGGAAATGATTTTCATCGCTTTTTTCCCCTTGAATCACTCTGTATGCTCATCATATATCCCGTATCCGTTCCTGTATTTTAAAGTACTAAAGCTTTGTCCAGGCACCCTTCTGGATGTGATTCCATGTGGAGCGGACAAAAACAGGCTTGGGTTTAAATCACAGGCCGCTAGCCTCCTCAGCGCCTCCTCATGCTGACATCCAAGGGCCATGCATCACTCTGCTGGTGCAGAAGCTGGGAGGAGACAATTGACCCTGAGAGGCTGTTGCCAAGGGGCTCATGCTGGGCCCCATTTGTTTATAATTGCTCTTTCTAAGTTATAGGTGGAGATAAAGCAACCGAAATGGGCCACGCAGAGGTAAGAGACAACCATAACATCTATTTCAAATTTTCCCCACTTGACAGAGACCCTGAACATTAAAAAGGATAAGACAGTTCCTTGACCTTGCATTTCCTTCTGGATTATTTCTTTTTATTTTCTTTACATTAAATTTTCTCTCCTTCCCCAACAACATCCAAGGCCACTGTCTTCCTAATGAGAATCTGATTTGTTGTTCTTTACAGAAAGTGTCATTAATCTTTTTTTCTTCCATCCTCCCGGTTTAATGTCAGAGTAGCCTCCAACACTTGGATGATTTAAAACAAAAGCAAACTGAATATATGTGCAAAAATCTTGCCTTTTTAGGCAAAAGGAAATGGTCAAAGAATCCACAGCAAGGAGAGATCCCTATTTTGAAAGGGTGACAAGGTTCAGGAGGCTGCCAGGATATCAGCAGTGGTGTGGGGGCTGTGGCTCCAGATCCTTCATGTTCTTTAATGCTTTTGCTGGGTTTAGAGAATGGTTGTTCTGCATTTCAATTCGGATGAGTTTCTCCTTCATAATAAGCGCAGTGAAAACAAGTTGGAATACTGCAACAAATCTGCATGTTCTTGAATCTAAGCATTCTCTTCCCTTACTTTCTATTTCCATCTTCGTAGTTAGAAAAGGAGGCCCCAGGAGCATGGTTCTTCTCCCTCCTACAGTCTCTCTGCTTGAATCCCTTCCAGTCCTGTTTCTGTTTATGTCAGTTGCCAGACGAACCCCCGGGGTCCAAGTATCTCCTTTTTACCACACTCTAGTCCTTACAGGGGTTACCTGTGTGCCTCAACTCTTTTTCTGTTGCTACAAGTCAATACCAAAGACTGAGTCATTTATAAAACATGAAAGTCTTTCAGCTCACCCTTCTGAAGGTGGGAAAGTTTAAGATGGTGTGACTATATCTGGTGAGGTCCTGCTTGCTATTGGGAACTCTCTGCAGAATCTCAAGCTGGGGTGGGGCATCACATGCAGAGATGGAATGTACTAGCTCAAATCTCTCTTTTTTCTTTCAATAAAGCTACAGTCCCACTAGAGAAGGGCTTCACCCTTATGGCCTCATTTAACTTTAATTATTTCTAAATATTATAGTTCTATTCCCCAAACTATAGTTGGATGAAGTGTCCACCTTAATACCTCACAACGGAGATTAGATTTCAACCAGAGTTTTGGTGGTGACATTCGAACCAAAGCACCATAACCTACCCTTCCCCCAGACTCCTGGCATCCTTCCAATGAGACTTCTGTTCCATTATTAGCAAAATGTTCTGTACTCTTGACTTCTTCTCTATGTTTTAATCATGAGTTTCATTCTAATAGAAATCTGATTCTCTTCCAGGGGCCCTCACATGCCTCTCAAGTGGTGTTTCTTGTAGTCTCCTACTACCTCCCTCAAGCCTCTTCCTATAGCATCTCTCAAAGTCTCTCCTGCAGACTATCCTCAGTCTCCCTCACAGACTGGGAGGTGGAGTAGGTGCACTCATTAGTCTTTGCCCTTCCGTATCAGTTTCCTTCCTCACCGCTCTGAAACCCCAAGTTTCCTCTCAGTGTGTCTGCCTCCTCTTTGTTGCTGGCATCTCTGACCTCTGAATGGTTCTCCCTCTTTGCCCAATGACTTTTGCTCCTGGCTCCCAGCCATTTTCTCTAGCAGTGCCTCTAACTTCATGACTTCATTCATGGTGATTTGATTATACGTAGAATGGATATTCTAATGCCTGACTCCTCAGTTCCTTGGCCACCTTCTCCCTTAAGAATCTTCACATTCCCTCTGTTTTCGCCTCTTCCTGCAGAGGTCTTACTCTCAGAGGTTAGATCTGATCACTGTCCATCACAGTAGCTCCCTAGAATCTGATTACCATACCTCATGCTCGCTAAACAACACCTTCACCCTTTCCAGGTGCCACCTCCTCTCTCTTTCCTCATCCCCAGTGATCTTCGGACACCACAGTGACCTCTAATTCATTGAGATGACTACTTTGTACTCTCCTTACCAACCCAGGGTCCTCCTTGGCTTCCCTGGACAATTTGAATTCCTTTGCCAATCAACAGTTGTAATCACAATTGGAAAGAAGCCTCTCGATCGACCCCTGCCCCACTCTTGTTTTGTTCTATTTAATTGAGAAAAGCACAAACTTGATTCTGTCCCACTCTTTGTATCCTTCAAATCTGTACCCATGCAGCTATAAAATTAAATACAAAACCACATACCGTGGTTTTGTCTCAAATTCATAACCAGGAATATCAAGTGGGCATTTCATTTACTGCCGCCTAGTAGTGGCGTTAGGGTTTTAGTGCATTCACTCCCCACTTTCCTGGGCCATTCATGTTTTTTTTCTATTCTGTTTAACTTTACACCTTATATACTAAGCCATAGCAGACTATTGCACTGTGTATAAACATGTTCTGGTCTCGAAGGCTTTCCTGAGAGCTCCAACACTATCTAGCCCTATGATCTTGGACAAGTTGCTAAACATCTCTAATATTTTAACTCTCTCATCTATTAAAGGAATATATTATACCTTTGTCATTGGATTTTTTTTTATGACTAATTGAAATAATAGCTGTAAAGTCCTGAGAGCACTACTCAACACATAACTGGGGTTCAAAAATACTGGATCACTGTGTTGTCAGCTTTACATTTCTGTGACAAATATGTGAGATAAGCAACTTAAAATGAGGAAACGTTCTTTAGGCTTGTGATTTCAGAGGTTTCAGTCCATGAGTCATTTGGTCCTGTCACTTTGGGCTTGGGGTGGCACAGTATGTCATGGTGGGAGCACAAAGGCAAGGAGGTCTAATCACCTCAGGGTGCCAGAGAAGCAAAAAGAGAGGGGGAAGGGACTGGCAGCTCAACATCCTCTCCAGTGGTGTGCCACCAATGACCTCACTTCCTTCCATTAGGCTCCACCTTCTGAAGGTTCTTCCTCCTCCCAGTTGAGGCACAGGCTTGTGCCCAAACCTTTAATACACAGTTCTTTGGGGGACACTCTTAACCACAGCAATCATGTTATTATTACGTTTAATTAGGAGGGCCAGGAGTTTTCTTTTCTTGCTTCTATAAACTCCTCTTTAAAAACAAGACATAAATGTTCCTTTCTGTTGAATTTGTCATGCCTTCCCTGTTACCTTATCATCCTACACAGGTTTTATGCAGTGGTTATTATGTTGAAATATAATTGTTTCTTATCTATCTGGCTCCTCAGCTAAAGCATTTCTTTCCCGATTACATTTCATATGTCTTACTTAAATTTGCCTGTGAATGTTCTACCTTAGTGGCTGACAAAAAAATATATGCTAGTTATGAGAAAAAAGGAGTTAATAAAATATGATCTCCTTCCTTGTGTCTAGATATGTTGCCAAAATTGTTCTAGAATAACAAATTACTTTTTGTGAAGAATTATTTGAACACAAAGACCAGAGTGGAATTTGAATTTTGTTCAACATCCATATGTAAAAGTTAGATCTGATTAGTCCAGATAATTGAATGGATATTGCCAATAGGATTATGTAGCTGATTCTCAGAGTGGAAGCTACACCTTCCCTGTTAAACATCATGTTCTTTTATTATGAGGGACACAGTCATGCCAACTGGGTTTGAGGCTGTGTGAGCTGATGCCTTTCAGAGTTCAGCTGTTCCCCTGTTTATTCTGGCACAGGTTTGACGTGCAAAGGCACCAATTGTTTCCCTGTAGAAGCTCAACTTCAGACTTCACTGAGAGACGTCTTTCTCTTTTCCTTTTCGGGCTTCTGTGCTCTATCCTTAAAAAATTCTCCTTTAATTTTTTTTTCAGGATCATAAGATACTAGAAAATTAGAAATTTGCTTTGAGGCTGGCTGGAAAAGGACTATGTGCCTGCTATTTTATTTTTCAATGCATTTGTTTTGTAAATTTACATCTTTATCTTTTTGAGAAGATTACTTAAGAGAGGCATTTAAACAGATGTCACTGTCTGCATTTTATTGATTAAATGTGCAAAAAGAGGAGTGGGTTGATTGCTTTCATATCAAAGTAAGCCATCCTTAGGTCTGGGGGCAGTTTTGCTAGGGTTTTAACATACTTTTATTCCTGTTTAGAATTTCCATTAGCTCATGCAAGAAGGATCTACTATTTCAAGTTTATGTTTGGACACATCACTTTTTTAAGGGAAGATGGGAGAACAATGAACAAACTGTCTATAGATGTTGTCACCACTTATAAACAGTTTTGCTGAAGGCATTACAAGGTGTGAAGAGCTGTCAGCTGAAAGAAGATCTATTGGTCTCTGGCTTTCCAGCATCTGGAAAAGAACCAAATGGCCAGCTGAAATCTCATACCATGCAAAATTGCATTAAATTTTTCATAGTGCACTGCCCATCCCCTTCAGAATGGAGACTCCTGTAGGGCCTTCCCCAGCTCCCTCTACACCCAGACTGATGAATCACCTAAAACTCTCTTAGGGAATTTCCTAAAGGATGCCACAAAGAAATATTATACATGTCAAAATGCCAGTAGGGAATTGTACAAATATCTGCATTCATTTTGGAATTTAAATATCTGGGGGAAGTTGCTGCATGGACTTGAGTCTGCAAGTAAGTTTTAAGACTTGTCTTTGTGACTGGTCATCAATTCATCTGTTGTATAACGGTAAAATCAGGCACAGTGCAAATAGCTCTTTAACAAGGCCGTCCTCTGTCACTTGTAAACCATCATCTTCTGTGAAACTGAAGTTTCTCTACAATGACCTGCAAGATAACAGACAGACTGCTAACATTGGACAACAGAAATCCAGGGCTACATAGTACAAATGTCAGGGCCATCTCTCCCCTAATAATGAGCATAACATTATCAGTAACCACTTTTGCTTACTTACCAACTGAATCCAAAGTCCAGCTTCTGGGCTCAACACTTAAATATGTATGTTCATCTCATGTAATCCTTCTAAGAACTCTTTGAGGTTGCTCTATTTTTTCCCTTTTACAGGAGTGGAAACTGAAACTCACAAAGGTTAAGTCCACTTGCCAAAGTCATTTAGAAAGTAAGAAAGTGTGATGTTTATCCAGAGATTGTATTCACAACCTCTGTTTCTCTTCCTGCTTCCCAAATCTGCAGATTACAAATCTTTTCTCAAAGCTACCGATTAGATATGTTATATGTCTGGAAAACATATTTGGAAAGTCCAAACAGCAGTTGCATTCATGAGTATGGAAAATTTCAATCAGCAAACATGGGAAGTGAACAAGTATAGATTCCATGCTGACCCCAAGTCAAGTCATGCACTAAGCACTGGAAGAGAAAAAATGTTCTGGAGTTGGAGAAGTTGGGAACCTTCTCTTCCTAGTCTCAATCCTCTGCTAGAAAGCAAAGAATTCAGCTCCCTTCCCACCTTCAACCACCCACAAGTATGTTTTCTGTCCTTGAAGACCTAAGCATTCACTTAGGTAGGAGGACTACAGGTTCCTTTGGCCTAGAAGTATGAGGTTACAGCCACCATTCTTGTGTGTTCTTTGTAGTACCCATCAGCCTTTTCACAACTGCCCTGGTGTGGTCAGTAAGTCATATTATTGTCTTAAATTTAGGCCTTTTTAAAATCAGTATAAGGAAATGGGAAACTTAAATTGGCTGAAGAATGGTTTGGAATTGGCCCATCCATTATCTTTTTCCTGAAATACCATTTGGGAAACAAACTTAAGAAGAAGGAAAACCGAAAAACAAACAAACAAAACTAAAATACAAAATCAAAACTGTAGGCATTAGTATGATATGTGGAGTCACTGGACAGTCCACCTTGCCGGGTCCTCCTCTGCCCCCTTGACATGTCTTCACTGGGGGCTTGTTCTTGGCTGGAGTGCATGGGGGCCATAGGACCTTGCATACGTTTGGCTGTCAAAGCTCTGCAGGGGAGTTATTTTTTAACTAGGGTGACATCTTTTGAATAAATGAAGCTCAAATCACAGTTTCTGATAAACCTCTCAGGCCTCAAAATTCAAGACAAACCCTTTCTTGAATTTGAAACTTGGGCAGCATCTGTGCTCTTAGAAAAAAAGCAAGCAACTAGACATTCCTCCTCTTCTGCACAGCAGCTGACGCTGCAGCTGAGAACATGCATCCTGCCTCAGCCTCCTGCACTGGGCCTCGATGTCAGATGGAAACAGTTGTGGGGCTTCCTGGAACCCCACTTCTGCCCTTCCCTTCGCTTCCCTGCTCCATTCTCAGCCCCCTGTTTTTCACAAATCTCTGAGAGCACTTGAAAGGGGTGGAACAACTTATTACTCAATTCAAAACGAACATGGGGCTTTCATATTTAAAAATGACTAAATGAATTAAAACCGAATTCATTCTGTGAAATTCCAAAATAAGTCATGATGCTGCCCAAATGCAACCTCTCTTGGAGGCTTAGTTGAAATGTCAGAATTCTGTTTGCTGTTTGGGTATTTCGAACTGTGACTCCGTCACCTTCCTGACTGTTTTAATGTGTTTTTGTAAAGCCTGGCAAAATTATATAAATAAAATGTCTTCAGATTTTTCATCTTTGCTCAGCTGTGCTGCAAAGGGGTAATCGGACCCCACTGTAAGCACTATGGAAAAACACAGCTTAGCTGACAAATTAGTGGTATTTAGTGCTAATATTACTAATTCAACATTTGGAAGGGTTGCTCACTGGGGAAAAATAACATGTTCTATAAGTCACAGGAGAAACTAGGGAGATAGTTAATGGGTGTTGGCTCTGCTGCACGTATTGCTCACAATACTCTTCAAACGGCTCCTGACTTCCTGCCAATAGACGTGGAAGTAATTGTCAACAAGATTTATTGTTACTTTCACATTTACACAGCAAGAGAGGGAAGGGTGAAAGAGTTCTGTGAAGTTCAGTGCTGACTTCTACTGAACCATAGCAACGCACCCTGATTATCGCTAATGTCTGCTGCAGAAAGAATTTTGCATCATTTGAGGCCTTGAAGTCATTCTTCTTGTCAGGAGCAAGTCTCCCCCCCTCAGTAATTTCTCCTCAGATCAATGAGCTGAGCATTATTTTTTTTCCCCATGGCAAACAGTTGTTTTGCACATGGGGAATCAGTGTTCTTCAGTGACAGAATTAGGAGTCAGATTTAGAGTGTGACCAACATGCCCCAGCTTGGGGAACAAACAAAAAAAACCTCACTGGAGGTTTTGAAAAGGGTAGGATTTTGCTTGCCAACTTAGAAGACACCAGTGAAAGAAAGCACATGCTTAAAGTATATTCAGGAGTCTGTACAGTAACTTATTATCATTATTATTATTATTTTTTCCATTTCAGCTCTATGGTCAGGATGCCGAGTTTGTACAGACTGAGAAAGTAGTTTCTCTTGATAGCTGTCAGGAATAAAAAATGAAGATGACCAACGAGATTGTGATTCCCTACGATTTGGATACATATTTCTAAGGGCATGGAGCAAATGTGAGTGTCAGGAAATTGGTGAGGAGAGCACAGGATTCTTAAGCCGTGTGTGCAGCTAAATGCACACACCCCACAAACACACAGAAGATGATCTCCTCCTTGAGTTTCAGGATGGCATTTCCAGGCACAAGAAGCACCTGTTGGGAGAATGTCTCCCTGTAATGAAGGCCATCTGGAGAGAGACAAAAGTAGGGTGTTAGGACTCTGTTAAGTGCAGAGGGAGCCCATCATACCGATGGAGGCAGCAACTGCTCTGAGGACTCTTAACAACTGTGGGGGAACAAATACGTTGGACAAGGAGTCATTTATCTAAGCCGTATTTACACAAGCAGTGGCCATTTGAAAAGGAATGGATTTGGATTATGAAACTTCTTTTCCCTCTATGCAAAAAAGATAGGCGTGATCCAGGGAATCTGAGACCTCCTAGCTTTCCGCCTTGTCATTTGAACATTTACCATGGGGCTTGTTTTCATACCATCCAAGCGCTTATCCTTTGATTATTTTTTAGAGAGGGAGAAGAAATTATAAAGGCACCTATCATTTTAAATACCACCCTTCAAAAGTTAGATAAAAGTGGGTCAGGATCAGTATTGATGAGTCACACTAGTAAGAGGAGATGTCAGAGTAGAACATAGGACTCTCTGTCCTGAATTGATGAGGTGCACTGGTCGGCTTTGTATCTTGTATCTTCGAGTGGCACAAAGCAGTATTTCCTGGAAGGCCACGGTGCCTTTACACGACAGGAGCTTGACATGATGTGGATGTGAACCTCTTTGAGAATTAATCACCAGGAATTCATAAACAATTATGTCCTTTGTATGTATTTTTTTTCTTTCAGAGAGCTCCATATTGTTACTTGAATATATTCATTAATTTATTTAACAGATACTCATTTTTTTGTCTTTTAAAAAAAATTTAGCTTATTTTTTATTGGTGCTTTGTAAATATACATAATAGTGAGACTCATTATGCCATGGCCATACATGCGTATAACATAATTTGATTACTCTCAATCCCCAGAACCTTCCTTTTCCCTTCCCTTCTCCAAACCCCTGATCTGCCTGTCTACTTTACTGCTTTTCCTTCTATTATTATTGTTATTTTAATTAGTGTACTATCATTATATTGTGTCTGTCTGTCTATATGAATTCACTGTGGTATATTTGTGCATAAACGTGGCATCATTGTAGATTTCTTCCCTAGTACTTCCACTGCCATACCTACCTCCCTCAGCACCAAGGAACAATTTTTTATTTAGTGCTTACTCTATGCCAAGTACAGTGCTCTGGGCACCAGGGATCAAACAGTGAGGAGAACAAATAAAAATTCTTTCCCTCCAAGGGTTTATATCCCAAAGAAAAGGTCTTCCTTAAAAATAAAACAGGGAGAAGTAATAGGTGCTGCAGGAAATGTGAAGCAGGAGAGGAAGCATTTTGGCCATGGGAAGGAGGTTCCCATCCTACAATGGGTGGTGAGACCAGGCCTCATTGAAAATGTGGCATTTGAAGAAAACCCTAAAGAAAGTAGGGAGTAAGCCATGTAGAATCTGGGAGAATGTTCCAGATTGAGGGAAGAGGAAGTGCAAAGACCCTGGTGAAGGAGCTGACCTGGTACTTTCGAGGAACAGCAAGGAAGAGAAAGTGGTAGACAGCAGCAGATTATTGCAGAGGTACCTGAGGCCTTATTGTGCATCATCCTGATGGACATTTTCAAGATGGTGGCTATTGGTCTCTGAGTAAGATGGGAGGTCACCAAAATTTTTAAGAAAAGAGATGATTTGTTTTAAACAGTTCACTTGCTGTGTTAAGGCACCTTTGTATGGAGGAAAGATTTGAAATAGAACCTCCAGTTAGGAGGCTGCTGAAATATTGCAGGCTGGAGATATGGCAGCTTAGACTTGGACATGGGTAATGAAGGTGGTGAGAAGTGGCTGGTTTCCGAGAGTGTTTGAAAGGTAACAGTCCAACAAGCTTTGCTGGTTTTCTGGGTGCAGAGAGTACATGTTATGTACTGACGTTACATCATTCTCTCAGGCTTCTAGCACTTGATGTGCATGCTTCTGGGATTGCTGGAGAAGCCCCAATGTTTTCTTGGGTTTTAAAAGTTTTGGTGTATTTTTCACCATGGCCTTTCTAGACAGAGGGTTTTGACACTGTCTCATATAGAAACCTCTGTCCTCACAGTCATTCTGCCTGCCCTGTTCTTGACCTCCTCCAAGTTCATGAGGGTGGTATGGAGTGAGTGCAGAGTTCCAGGTACCATGGATCAGTATTCCATTTATCAAGAAAAAGCTCATTACTACTCTGTCCTCCTTGCTTTATATTCCCTCCTCCCTGAAATGTCATAAACAATGTGTTTAATACTAATCAATGAATCTAAGTGTATATTCAGATTTATATACTTACTGGATAATGTGACCATTTCTTATAAAAGGGATTCCCTCAATAATGCTAATAGCAGTAACTTAAATTAGTATTTATTAACCTTGTTTGTGGTAAGCAACTGTTTTGAGCATATTACTCTTATATTCTCATTTAATTTTCACAGCCATTTTCGGAAGTAGGCACTAATGAGGGACTTGAATTTTTGAGCTATTTGGTGCCTTACTTAAAGTCATATAGTTAAGAAGTCTGGACTCTGCCACTAATTCTATACTACTATATACCTGTCTTCCTATTTTGTATTCTTGATGTAATATTTAGCAATATTCACCCCCATGTAATGTTAGTGGTCCTCAGCAAATCAGTTGAAGACCTGAATAGACCAAAAAGACAGGCCTCCCCAAGCGAGAGTGAATTCTGCAGCAGTGTGCCTTAAAGCTTCCTCAGCACCACTGGCTCTCACTGCAGACTTTAGACTTACTGGTCTCCACATTCACAGGAGTCAATTCCTGATACTAAATCTTATGTTCCTGTGTATATGTAAACACACACACACACATGCATACACACACACACACACATAACCCTATTGGTTCTGTTTTCTGGAAAAACTTGACTAATATATTTGCTTTGTGGGTGTAGTGTTTGTATGTGTGAGTGTGTCTGTGTGTGTGTGTGCTTGTGTGTGTGTTTTCTGGACATGAAACCCAGGACCTGTGCATGCTGAGCATGTGCTCTCCTGAGCCACACTGCTTGTTCCAAGACATATCTCCTGAAGTACAATCATCACCAGAAGCTGAGTTCACGACTATTTTAGGCTAAGCACTTTATCTGGGACATGCTGGGATGTGGGATTTCTGCCCATGTAAGAGTGGTATCTGTCTCTTCTCTGGGACTCTTGCCCCTGCTGCAGATTCAGATCCAAGTGAACAAGCTCTCACACTGAGAGTTTCACCATCTGCATCCTTTCCAGTGACACCTGCTTCCCTATATCACTGCTATACTAATGACAGCAACCCGTTAATTCTGTCGTTCTGCTTAAATGCTGTACAGTTTGGATCTTCAGTGTCCCCCAAAGGCTCTGGTGTTAAAGGCTTGACCTCAGACCGCTGGTGCTAAATAGAGGGTTAGAGATGGAAGATCCTCCAGGCACTGGAGGTGTGCTCTCTATTCATTGCAAATGTACCCTCTGGTTACTGGGGTGTGCCCATTGTGGATGTGGGACCCTGCCCCTTTCTCTCTCTTTTGTTTGGTCATGAGGTGAAAGGCTTCTTCTGCTATGCACTCCCTCTGTGATGTACTTGTCACAGGTCCAAAAGCAACAGGGCTAGCTGATCATGGACTAAAACTTGCAAAACGGTGAGCCAAAATAAACATTTTCCTCTTTTAAGTTGATTACCTCAGGCATTTTCTTACAGCAACAGAAGGCTGACTAACATAATAATCTACTCTATGTTTCTTTTTTTTTTTTCCTATCAGGTTGATAAATACAATACTATTGTTGAAGAATAATGAAAACATGATTAATTCATTACTCTGAGTATTTTATAATGTTCCAACTGGAAAACTCAAGCAATGGTTTCTAGTTACTACTGGATATAATACTGAAATAATTCTTAGCAAAGTTATTAGATTTAAAAAAAACACCAATACCAAACCAAATCCCAGCCCCTAGAGAGAAATTATCCTTTCCACAGATAGGCATTTTAGGTCAAGTTTTCTGGGTATTGTTACATCTCACTGGCCATTTAAAAATAAAAACAGGTAAAGTCTAGATTTTAAAGGTAGATATCCTTCAGAGGTGACCAGCCCTGGATATTCTCCATAAAGATCAGCAGCAAATAATTGAATAAGAAACACCAGAGACGGTAGAATAAAGTGGTGAGATTTTGCTTTGTTTTAAAAAGATTCCGTTATAATTCCCACTTTCACTTGTACAACTATACAAGTACAAAAGGATATTTCTATTAATTCCAGGTTAGGTCACTTAAAAAGTGACAGTTAAATCAGTTGAATGAATGGGCAAATTTAGTATTATCAACCAAATATATAATGAATAAATATAATTTACTACAAAACGAGTGAAATAAATACCATAATCTTGAGGTTAATGACATAGAAGACTGTAGCTTAGGAAGTCAGAATGTCACAAGAGGATTGTCATATAAACATACTATTTAGAACTCAATTTCATAACGACAAAGACTGGTTAAGTATACAACTGATGAAAAAGGACTTTGAGCCCAATCTAGCCATTAAGGACATTCTTACTGTCTTACACATTCTTAAGACTTCCTTTTCATTCCTATAATAAGATGTCAAAAGCCATCTTGTTGTTCTGTATTTTCAAAGTGTTTTTGGTCATTGAAGTCATTGGTCATTTTGGTCATTGAAGTTACTGTTTTTTTGAAGCAATTATGTTTAGATTAACTCAATGAAATGAAAATATTTGGATTTTATTTTTAGTTACCACAAGAGCCCAGCCTGGGTATCAGGCAAAGGAGATACAGAAGAGAGAGGAAGCAGCCTGTAAATAGCCACTGGGGGTGTTCCTTTGTTTCCTAACTTCTCCATACTGTGCTCTCTGTTTCATCTTGGCCTATTTTACTTTCCTTTTTTTTCCCCACATGTAAGGGTTGCTGGGGTAATCACATAGGATCATTTTATTTTTATTTATTTTTTTTTAATCTTTATTTTGTTTTTATTTATTTATATTGTTTTATTCTAATTATATATGATAGCAGAATGCATTACAATTCATATTATACATATAGAGCACATTTTTTCATATCTCTGGTTGTACACAAATTTGAGTCAAACCATTCCTGTCTTCATACATATACTTAGGGTAATGATGTCCATCTCATTCCACTGTCTTTCTACCCTCATGCCCCCTCCCCTCCTCTCCTTTCCCTTTGCTCTATCTAGAGTTCGTCTATTCCTCCCATGCTCCCCCTCCCTACCCCACTGTGAATCAGCCTCCTTATATCAGAGAAAACATTTGGCATTTGGTTTTTTGGGACTGGCTAACTTCACTTCGCATTATATTCTCCAACTCCATCCATTTACCTGCAAATGCCACATAGGATCATCTATGTTGGGATAAAGTGGCAGGCAAATGGCAGTGATTCAAGAATCATTTGGTTATATTATTGTGATCAGTACTATAAACTAAGGTCAGCAAACTTTAGCTTTAGGGGACAAATCTCCCCTACCACAAAAGCTTATGAATAAAGTTTTATTGGAACATGGCCACACCCTAAATTTATGTATTGTCTGTGGCTGCCTTTGTTCTACAAAGGCCCAGCTGAGTAATTGTTACAGAGCCTGCAAAGCTTGAGACATTTACTACCTGACCTTGTATGGAAAAGGTTTGCTGACCTCTGCTAAATCAGCGTCAAGATCAATGTATGTATCATTGAATAAATGACATTCCCTTTCAAAATGGTTAGTAGATTTTATAAAGTTGGAAATAGAGATTGTTATTTGAGAGAATTTCTAGTTGTTTTATAAAAATTGCAGGAAATAATGATGAAACAATAACATTCAATAACAAACTAAGACTCCATCTTCAAACTCTATGGCAGATTAGATGACATGATGCTGGAGGCAAGGGAAATCAAAGCCCAGGAAATTTGGAGCTTGCTGTTAAATTTGGCATCACTGATTTTGAAGAGGTTCAAAATGCAACAAAGTGCTTTCTTCCATAATGATATATGTTTCTCTTTGCCTGAACTTCATGGTGAGTCATTAAGGTACTTTTCTGAACAAACTTGTTCTTCAGGGAGAAAGTGAACACTTCCACAATCTTTCACCATCCTGAATTAAACAACCAAAACAACAAAAAGCATAAGGGTCAATAATCCATTTCATTATATTTAAATTTTTTCTTCTTTTGTACCTTAAATTATTATTTTTTTTCCTTTTTTACCCTCTGGCTTGTTGAAAGGATTACGTGAGTTAGTACATGCAAAGTTCTTTTAACAGCATTTTTGGCAAAACATAGAACTGAGATGCAATTTGATAATAATATTATTATTACATCATTATAACTTTCTTTAGGAGACTTTTCTATTTTTCTTAGGTAAGATATTGCTTTCACTTCTAGTAAGAAAAAAATTACATTCCTGTCAACTGATATGGTTATTTCCAATGCAATTAGATTCATATCCATACAGGACATATTATTTAGCTAATACTGTGCTAGATGACTGGCAATTAAGGAAAAAAACCTGACACCATTCCTATTCTTAAATAACCTACAGTCTAACAGAAAATATAAAATTCACACATATGAAACAGGACCAGTTCAGCAGTAACATCATCATCATTATCTCATCGTCCAACTTCTGTTTATTGATCACTGATTCTTGCCAGAGTCTATATTTGCTGTTTTACATATATTACTTTAGTGAATTCGTACAATTAATTCTGTAGTTTGAAATTATTACTGTATTTATAGCACATGGAGAATTCATAGCTCAGCAAAGTTATACAACTTGCTCAAGGTCATGGATACAATAAAACTCTGTTCACTATTTAGCCATTAAAAATTAAAAATTAAAAAAAAATTTACTCTTTAATGTCTCTACAATGTTTTAAAAAATAATGTTACTTTTGTTTCAAAGATGACTCCTATTCATTTGAATTCCAGTGAGAAATTTTGGAGATGTCAATAGCTTCCAATTTGCCTCTTTATACAACCATATTAAACTACATTATAGTCAAGTTCAAAACAGATGATACAAACTAATGGTCTGTTCTACATGTTCTGGAAATTAAAAAGAATATGGAAGGTTGGGAAAAATTGATGGGCCAGCTTTGTGAAATTTTCAGTGATAATTTTTGGTGCTTTTAATCTGGTAGTGTTGCTTTTTTTGTGTGTTCAAAGACTTGCTTTTGAAGATCAGATATGTGTTTTGATATACCCAAAGAGCCTGTAAAAGTCACTCTGTTATCCCATGTGGTATATTGTACTTTGTACTGTGGATCAATTTTTATAAAGATAAATTGAATCATATTTTCTGATATAAAGAATGAGTGAATATATTTACACTGCTTTTCAGAGGTGCTTTATTTCTGATAGATATTTAATTGGTTGTGGTCTTGCCACTCTACTTTAATTACGTCTGTTCTGACAGACTCTATAGCAAGTAGTTTGAAGTCAATACACAATTAAACGTTTGAGAATTCACTAGTCAAAGAATTCGTAGGTACATCCGTTGGAAAAATAAATATTCTTGTAATGTAAAAAATGAACAAAAATAAAACAAAAAATCTTGACTTATTAGTCTTTAGCTTCAATGTTTTTACATGTTTTATTTTATTGAAATTTTTTTTCTAGAATACTAGAGATAAGATCCAGGGAAACTGTTTCTAAAATAGGGAAAATAGAAAGGCATATTTGTGTGTATGCCTGGGGCCACAATTTTCTGAACTGCAAAAGATGTGTGTGGGGAGAGGTGAGGACCTAAGATATCTACAATCATTTTTGTAATTTTGTGGAGGATTTGATGTACAATGGGAGCAAATGTTATCAAATGTTCCTTTAGTTCAATGTCTCTCCAGGTGAACTGTGTATACACACACACACACACACACACACACATATATATATACATATATATATATGTGTGTATGTGTGAGAGTATGTATGCGTGTGTATATTTAACAAATATATTAGAATATTCCACAATTAAGAATAAGATCCACTTATTCAACCCAGCAAATACTGTCATAAATATTAGCCAGACTCATTAAAATTTTTCTGAAACTGACATTTCAGAACTAAATTATATATTTGCTAACAGGAAATCTATAAATATAATATATGTATAAAATCAGAAATTCTTCCCAATTAAGAGATTGACACTTTTAAACAGAGTAGAAGATATTCAGTGAAGAGTGAATAACCAAATTAAAATGCTGAGATAATGGTTAATATTTATCTCAGAAAATAAAATATTCTCGAGTTCCAATTTGTGCATTTTAACCAAAATGTGAGGGCTGGGGAAGGTGTAAGAAATGAGAAGTTTAATTTAATTTTGGCAAGTGATGAAAATTATAGTGCTAGCTTCTATAAAAGCTATTCTTTCAAAAATTTCCCATTCTTTAAAGTCAAACACATTTTCCTTCTGCTCAAGAACTTTATGATTGTTATGGTACTTTTTAAAGAATAAAATTGTAGTGCTACAAACAAGATCTTAGATTAGAGTCAAAATGCAAACCTCTTTCTTATTATTCCTGACTTGGCGATCCATTTTTTTTTTTTCACTGATACTTTGGATAATTTCTGGCAATCTTCAAATACTAAAAGAGGAAATGATTTCTTCTGCAGTGATGTGTTTTTGATGTTCATAAGCATTGAGTGCTTAGCATTGCATTAGGCTTTCTGCTCTGTATATTGTTTTTTTCATACATTTTTCACAGTGAACCCTCAGAATTAGCCTCAAAAAGGTATTAATTCTAGGATTTTGCAGATGAAGAACTGGCTGTTCATAGAGATTAAAAAATTCATTCAGTGTCACCCAGATAGTCAAGGGCATGAGTGGAGTGAACTTAAGAACACTTGAGTCCAAAGTTAGGGAGACTCAAAAACATCTTGTCATATCTGATAACCTAGTTACAATTTGGTAACCTGGGTAATGGTGTGAGACTTTAATGAGCCAAAAGAAAATCTCTTTCCTTAATCTTTATCCCCTTTTTACTGTTTTCACCTCCTTGGCCTAGGGAATTAACTATTAGTTTCACTGGTCAACTTGGGATCTTGGTATGTTGAACTTGTGTGTTTGGTTTCTAACATGCCTGGGGTTTGCAGACAAGCAATGGTGCATTTCTGTCATCTAGAGCTATTTTAAGGACGGATCCAAGTTTAAAGTGCTGACACCCATCAGGCAAGCTGAGTAGACTATAAATGATTTTTAGGTCTGGTGTAGATTCTGTATATGCCAAAACAGTTCCTGAATTTTGGAAGGCTGAGCTTTGTCAGAAATCACAGTGGTGGCAGTACCTAGCCTTCCTCCTGTCTTTCCTGCTTAACACAAGATCAGTGTTCTATTTCCTGTCACAGAGTTGAGAGGGGAAAAAAAAAAATCTTAAGAGTGGTGTTTTTGACGAAATGTCTGAATAACAATCCTGATGTTTTCCCAGCTGGAATGAAAAACTGACTGTAGGGGAGGGAGAAGCCAATCTGAGATGGAAAGTTTAGAAGAGCAGAGCTAGTGAGGATTTCTCAAATGGAAGGTGTCTGGATAGAAAAGAACAGTTCTGTACCCTCATGGGAGCCAGTTGAGTATGCAACCATCAAGGGGCTCAAGCTAAGTATAAGTTAACACAACCAAATAATCAGGAGAAGGGTGGTAAAGCAATCACGTCTACCAAGTGAGCAAATGGAGCTGTGTGGAAAATACTGTTTGAAAGGGGACTGAAAAAAATGAAAAATAAAAAAAAGGCAAAGGAAATAAAAAAAGATGCAGGTAGATTTTTTTTTTAAAAAAAACTAATGGCCATGGGATATATATGGTAGAAGATTTTATTAGCTTGGGATAAAATGTATGTAGGAGTTGAGCACCAGCAGAACATGATGAAGGTCTGTGGCCTTCCAGCTCCATGCAACCACTCAACCCCAGGTCTCATTATCTAGAATGAATTTTTGTTCACCGTAGAACACAATGTTGTGGTACTAAAGAGCAACGGATTTTGTCTCTTGGAAGATCATGCAAGACTTTACATCAAAAGAAAGAGAGGCAGACACATTGCTACCAACTCTTTGGCTTGAGTAGCAACTTCTTCAAGTTCAGGAGCATAGTTAACTGAAAGAACTGGCTCCTCTTGTCCTGGAAGCTCCAGTGGATGTATATCCTAGAATTCTTTTCAAACAGTATCTATCAGTGACTTTCCTCCACCACTGAAGAGGCTTGACCTGGAGAGGCAGAGGTAATTTACCAGGAAGTTTTCTTGGAAAATTTATAGTTCCGGATTTTGGTGTTATTTTTTTGGCCAACATTATTGGAGAATTTGTAAACAGCCATGCATGTAAAATTGGTTATTCATGAAGAAAAAAAATTAAAACACATAACTGGGGCTGGGGTTGTGGCTTAGTGGTTGAGTGCTTGCTTAGCATGTCTGAGGCACCAGGTTTGATCCTCAGCACCACATAAAAATAACTAAATAAAATAAAGGTCTATCAACAATTAAAAAATATTTTTTAAAAACCACATATCTGAAGTTTATACTATAAATAGGATTTGTAATATTTGCTAACATTAAAAACTCTAAATCATCTATTTAATTTTGCTTTAATTCTGTATTGGTTATAGGTATAAGGACTGTATTTGATGCCAGGAAGGAATTAAAAAATAAATTGGGGAATTTGTCATTTGAAAGAAACTGGGATAACATAGGTGTAATATATTTGGCAGAAAGATAACTTAAAGTTCAAAAAGCCATCTGGATGGGTACACTCACATTTCTCTAAATTTCCTCCCACAAGCCCAGCAAAAGGAAGAGAGTTGTTCAGAAAACATAACACAAGAAAGAAATAAGAGAGAAGGCAATAGCAGAAAGCAAACTTTGGGAATAAAGAAGAGAGGACTGAATTTGACTTGGGCAAGCTCAGGTAGATATGAGCAAGGCATCTGGAGAAGAAAGGGATTAATGTGCTCTGTAGAAACTTAAAAAAGAGGCATCAGTCACCTTACAAGCCATGAAAGAAGCTTGAGAATGAATATAAAAGATCTGCCTATGGAAAAGTTACTTGTATCAGCTTTCCTATAGCTGAGCTGGGTGACTGATTTTTATCTATAGCCCCACTGTGTCACACCCTTATAACCTTTCCTCATGGCTGGAAGTTCAATTTTTTTTTTTATTTATTTATTTTTGTACTGGGGATTGAATCCCAGGGCTCTTAACCACTGAGCCACATCCCCAGCCCTTTTTATTTTTTATTTTTGGACAGAATCTTTTACATTGCTCAGGGTCTTCTCAGTTACTGAGCCTGGCTTTGAACTTGTGATCCTCCTGCCTCAGCCTTGAAAGCTGCTGGGATTAAAGACGTGAGCTACCCTTCCTGGCAAGGGAGTTCGACTTCTTTAAAAATTGAGCTAGAAAATTTCTTCTTTCAGTTACTATAGCTTGAACTGAGGATAGGGTCAGATTCAGTGCTAAAAAAAAGGTGGGTAATGGTTTAAATTGTCATCTGCATACTGGAAAGTGGGATGCAGAGAATCAAGAGCATGACCTCTTATAACCTTTAACCCCGGGTGGGAAACTGGAGATCCTTAAAGAAAAAAACAAAAAACAAAACAAAAAACAAACAAACAACTTTTACATCTTGAGATTGGTAGAATCTTTCACAAAAACAAATTTTGTCACTCAGTCACCCATAATAAAGTTCTCCATTTATGAGCTGTACCCTCACAGCCAGAACTTCCCATGAGTATTTTAAAGACCTTACTCTGAAACATAAAAATGAACAGCAAGGGTCAACAGATAATTGAGAAAAACTTTTGAAAGGAAAGAGAAAGACAAAAATAATCTGGAAAAATGGAACTTCTTAAGAAACAAAAATAATAAAGAAAGTAGAAGTAAACTTTGAAAACAACTCCATTCTACAATAATATTCTCAGGGTAATAACCAAAGAATTGAGACTGAATCACAAAGAAACAGAAAATCTTAATAAACCAATAAGAAGTAACAAGATTGACTCAGAATAAAAAGTATCCCAGCAAAGAAAAGCCTCACATCTGATGGCTTTACTGCTGAATTCAAACAAAGTTTAAAGAATAACAACCCTCCTCAAGCTCTTTCAGAAAGTTGAAGAGAAGGGAATAGTTCCAAACCCATTTGACAAGACCAGCATTATCCTGATGCCAAAGTCAGACATGGACACTACAGAAAAGGAAATTACAGGCTGATATCCCTCATGAACATAGTCGCACAAGTCTTTAACATAATGCTAGAAAACTGAATTTGACAGCAGAAAGACTTTTTCACCATAATCAAGTGGAATTTATCCCAGCAGTACAAGGATGGTTTATCATACAGAAACTAATCAATATGATGCACCACATCAACAGGATGAAGGACAAAAATTATTTTCAATAGATTCAGAGAAAACATTTGACAAAACTCAACATCCTTTCATAAGAAAAACTCTCAACAGATTAGATATGCAAGGAATATAAGAATTGCATTGAAGAGTACCTTAATAAAATAAGGGTCATATATGACAAACCCACAGATTTCATTATTCTCAACAGATATACTTTGTATACAACCAGAGGTATGAACAATTGTGCTATATATGTGTAATATGAATTGTTATGCATTCTGCTGTCATATGTAAATTAAAAAAAAGAAAAAGTTTAAAGATTTTCTCAAAGATCAAGAACAGGACAAGGATACTCAGTCTTGCCACTTTCATTCAGCATGATATGGAAAGTTCTAGCCAGAGCAATTAGGAAAGAGAAAGAAATAAAAGACATCCTAATGGGAAAGAAGGAAGCCAAAATGTCTCTGTTTGCTGATAACATAATCATATATTTAGAAACCCTCAAAAATGCCACCAAAAAAACTTAAAATAAACAAGCTTTATAAAATCACAAGATAGAAAATCAACATACAAGAGTCAGGAGTCCTTTTCTATACTAATAGTGAACCATTTAAAAATAAAGAAACAAGAAATCAGATCCACTTAAAATAACCACAAAAAACACGGAAACAAATTAAATGAAGGAATGGAATGATATATACATTGAAAACTACAAAGTATTGGTGAAAGAAATAGAAGAAAACACACAGAAAAAGATATCTTGAGTTTATAGATTTGAGGAAATAATATTGTTAAAAAATATCCATGCCACCCAAAGTGATCCATGGCTTTATTATAATCTCTATCAAAATTCCAATGACATTTTCATACAAAAAAAACCCTTAAAGTTCACATGGAACCAAAGAAAACTCCAAAATAGCCAAAGTCATCTGGAGCAAAAAGAACAAGGCTGGAGGCATATACCTCTTGACTTCAAAACAATTCTACTAAGCTATAGTAATCAAAATAGCATGTTCCTAGCAAAAAAACATATACAGACTATTGCCATGAGTGTGTGTGTGACAGAGAGACAGAGAGAGAGAGACAGAGAGAGAGAGAGAGTGCATGCGTGCACACTGGCTTAGAAATAAATGATGCTTTAAATTTTGACAAAGTTGTCAAGGACACAGAAAGGGGAAAGGACAATGTCTTCATAAGTGGTATTGGGACAACTAAATATCCACATGGAGAAAAGTGAAATTAGACCCTTAACCAATACCATATGAAAATCAACTCAAAACGGATTAAAGAATTAAATGAAATACCTGAAACTGCAAAACAACATAGAGGAGAAGCTTTTGGATATTGATTTGGGCAATTATTCTTTTGAATATGAAACCCAAAAGCAGGCAATGAAAATAAAAATATGCAAATAGGATTATATAAACTAAACAGCTTCTTCACAGCCAAGAAATAATCAACAGAAGAGAACAATTAGGGAATGTTCAAAAGTATTTGAAAATCATGTATCTTATAGGAAGTTAGTATAGGTTGTGGTTTGGATCTGGAATGTTCCACAAAGTTGCATGTGTGGGACTTTTGGGAAGTTTTTGGCTCATGAGGATTATAACATCATAACTGGATTAATCCATTTGTGGATTAGTTATTTTAAACTGGGAGAAAGTGGAAACTATAGGCAGGTGGGGCAAGGCAGGAGGTAGTAGGTCACTTAGGGATGTGTTCTTAGGGACTACAAACTTGTCCCTGGCCCTGTCCATCCTCCCCTTCTGCTTCCTGGCTGCCATGAGCTAAGCAACTTTTCTCTGCCATGCCCGTCCTCCATAATGTCATGCCTTATCTCAGGTCAAAAGTAATGCAACTGGCTTTTATGATTTGGATGTGAAGTGTCCCTCAAAAGCTCACATGAGAGACAACTCGAGAGGGTTCAGAAGGGAAATGATTGCATTGTGAAAGCCTTAACCCAATCAGCAAATTAATCACCTGATGGAATTGAGTGGTAATTGAAGGAAGGTAGGGTGTGGCTAGAGGAGGTGGGGCTTTGAGGGTGTGGCTTTTTGGTGTATATTTGTATCTATATCTGGCAAGTGGAGTCTTTCTCTCTCTGCTATCTGATCATCATGTGAGCTGCTTCCCTCTGCTACACTCTTCTGCCATGTTGTTCCTGCCTCACCTTGATCCCTGAGGAATGGAGCTGGCTGTCTATGGATTGAGACCTATAAAATTGTGAGCCCTAAAAAAACCTTTTTCTCCTCTATAATTTTTCTGGTCAGGTCTTTTAGTAACAACTTAAAAAAGTGGACTAAAATACTGTCCATAGACTAAAACCTCTGAAACTGTGAGCCCAAATAAACCTTTCTTTCTTTCACTTGTTTAGATCAGGTATTTTGGTCACAGTGACCAAAAGCTGACTAACACAATATCCCAAACTTATAAGGAACTCAAATGACTCAGTAGTTAAAAAAATATGTGTATGTGTATATATGTATATAAATATATAAATGTAAATAACCCAATTTAAAATGTGCAAAGGAACTGAATAGGTATTTCTCCAAAAGATCATACAAATGTCAAGGGGAAAGAGTATAGGAAATCACTCATCATCAGAGAAATGGAAATTAAAACTACAATAAGCTATCCCTTCATAACTGTTAGAATGACCATTAACAAAAACATAAAATATAAAAAGTATTGGGGAGGATGAGGAGAAAAGGGAATCTGCATGCATTATTGGTGGGAATATAAATTAGGATATCCATTTTGGGAAACAGTATGGATGTTCTTCAAAAGATTAAACATGGAACTATCATATGATTCAGAAATCCTACTTCTGGGCATATATCCAAAGGATATGAAAACACTATGTCAAAGAGATATCTGCTTTCCCATGTTTATTGCAGCATTGGTTATAATACTGATAACCAAGTGATGGAATCAACCTGGGTCCATCAACAAGGTTGAAGAAAATCACACACACACACACACACACACACACACATACTATTCAGCCTTAAAAAAGAAGAAAAGCCATTATTTACAACAACATGGAGGAACAACATATTACGTTAAACAAATTAAACCAGACACTGAGAATTAAGCACTGCATAATTTCACTTATACATGGAATCCAAAAAAGTTAACAAAATGCTTGAAAATAAAACAAAAATTAATTAATTAATTAATTAAAAAGTTGAACTCATGATATAGGGAGTATAGTGGTCTTTACCAGGGGCAGAAGTGATATAAGGAAATATGATGGGTCCAATAAGTTTAAGAGATTCGTTGTACAACATGGTTACTATATTTAATAATAGTATATTATATATTTTAAAAATTCCACAGAATAGATTTTAAATGTTCTCACTATAAAAAGGAGATACGTGTGTAACATAATACACATGTTAATTAGCTCCGTTCACCCATTCCATCATATATACATATTTCCATGCAACTGTAGTACACAATAAATATTTACATTTTTTAATTGTCAACTTGATTAATTAAAAATAAACAAATATTTTGTATCTATGAAGAAAAACAATTTTCCAAATGTAGAAACAATAAAATGAAAGAAGTTTTAGACATAGCAGAATTAAAATAAAAATTCAGTAGGTTATATAGAAAAAGTTGAAGACAATGCTTTGGGATAATAATGATATAATGGACAACAGAAGAGAAGGGATTGACAAAAAAGAAAACTAAGAAAATCAAATGATCGGGCTGGGGATGTGGTTCAAGCGGCAGCGCACTCGCCTGGCATGCATGCGGCCCGAGTTCGATCCTCAGCACCACATACAAACAAAGATGTTGTGTCCGCTGAAAAAACTAAAGGAATAAATATTAAAAAAACCTGTTATTTAAAACATAAAATAAAATCAAATGATCAATTATGGAGATCCTAAAACTAGTGTCAGAAAATTGAAAATGGTATAGAGGAGAGAAGATTATTAAAGAATTTATAGAAAAACAACATTTACAAATTTTTGAAGGTGAGCTTCCATGTCTAAAGGGACTACCAAGTGCCCACAACAATGATCATAAATAAAACTATGAAGTAAGAATATTACTTAAAATACAGTTTTGCCTGTTGTTACAAAGGCCAGAGAATAGAGGCTGAAACAGGATGTAAGTTTATTTCTCTCTTATATATCATCGCTCTCATTTATTGCATTGCCTGTGTTCAAACACAAGGAATATCATCACTTCACAGTAGTGTGAACCGGAAGTCCACGTATCTTGTCCCTCTGTCGTTATATGTGGCTTCCTGTCTTGGCTTAAGTTGACTGCTTTAATTCCTCCCCTGTACCCACATGGCGGCCAGCAGAAAAAGAAAGGGAAAGTGAGGCTGTATATAATTCCAACTCATATCTGGTTGGACCCAAATACACTAAAGTGTGAATGTTGAAATAAAGACTTTTTTTTTCCCCCTCTGAAAAGTCTCCGAAACAATTTGTCCTTCTATATAGTCTTTCTTTCACATGTACTAAAGGCTGTGCTAAGATCTAACACACATGGACTCAAATTTAAAAACAGGAAGTCATTGGATTCCAAAGCAAGGTGTTATGATTTGGATCTCAAATGTCCCCCAAAGGCTCATGTGTTGAAGGTTTGGTGGAAACTAGTCTGGTGAGGCATGGTTTGAGGAAGTAGGTCACTGGGGGTGTCCCGTGGTGACTATATTGTGTCTCTAGTCTCTTCCTCTCTTTCTCTCTCTTTGTACTTGAAGGATCTCATGAGCTGAGCAGCTTTTCTCTGCCATCCTTTCACCATGTGTTTGCCTCTCCTCAAACCCAGAGCACAGGAGCCAGCCAACCATAAATTGACACCTCTGAAACAGTGAGCCAAAATAAATCTTTCCTCCTCTAAGTTGATGTTTTCAGGTATTTATCGTGGGGATGAAAAACTAATGTACAGGGCAATCCAACACAAGACATTCACCAGGTGAATTCCTCGCTAACCAGGAGGCCTAGAGAGAAATGAGTGTAGATTGGAGTAGGTTCGGTTATAAGTTTTTGCTAAGCCTCTGTAGATAAAACTCAGGCTATGATGTAAAAGAGCTTCCAGGACTTGTGAAATGGACATCTCTTCAGGCTGAGAATTGGATCCTTGTGCAAGGAGAGGTTTGGCAAGAATGAGACCGGAGTTAGACGTGCCTAGTTTTTTTTTTTTTTTCAATCTTTTTTGAAGGGAGATGGCAAGATAGCAAGAAGATGGAAAACTCAGCAAGTTTGGGTGTAAAACTCAAAGCAGAGAAGACTTATTTGAAACTGTAGAAAGAGGTACAGACATCGTATAGAGTAATAGAGGATGAGAATTTTGTTTGTTTAGACGAAGATAGGACTTCCCTTAGGTGGGGGGTAGAGAGGACCAGTCCATATTTTTCCACGCTTCCAGTTAGGGCATGCGGAATGTAGTGCTGGATGATTGGTGTGGAAGGTAAGAATGAAGAGCTGTGCTTCACAGAGACTTCTCAGGTAGAAAGCCATTGCCTTCCCACGCCAAGAGCTGGATACTTGAGGCAGGGTCTTAAATGATAATTGCAGCTAAGTCTCAAAGTTCTCTCAAGATTTAATCAACAGGTGAAATGTTTGAGTCCCCCAGGAGAATGGCTGAGCTCTCTGGGAGCAATAAGTTACTCATATTTACAGACAGAACAGACCCCAAGTTGAGTCTGAAGACGATTGTGTGGACATAGTTTTTGGGTCATAAATATTTGCTAATGAATGAATGGGAAGGAGCACAGAAAAGTTGTTACAGAGAAGGATCTAGAAAGATACACGAAGGATAAGATGAAATAGAAGACTTTGGTGGTGCAACACGTCCAGTTTATGATATTTTATGATATTACTATGAAGTACATATTATGATGTTGTCTTTTCACCACATGAAGACTGAAAAACAGTATTATTTAATATTTGATCCAGGAACAGGGTGAAATTAAAACCTGACCTGCCTGGATCCAACTCTTTAAAAGATAATTTCCCATTCTTGTTCCATATACACTAATTAGTTTAGAAAATGTTTCTACTTGAATGAACATTAGTGGTTTGTGAAAAATAGCATAAATTATCCTTCACAGGATTTAAGAAAGACCATATTAAAAGATGGAAGGAAAAATTTGGTTTCAGATATGAGACATAGCCCATAAAAAGCTGGGATATATGCCAGAAAAGTATTGGCCTGAGTATTGAAAAAAATAAGATTCTTCTGAAAGATTAAAGACCAGAGGCTGTGTTAGGATTGTTGACTGAAGCACAAGTTTTAACTATGAGAGGTTGGAGAGAAATGAATTTAGCTAATAACTCATAGCCTGGGCTATAGTCCTAACCATATATGCCAGAATATAGAAGGAAAGAATGTTAGTATGGAATTTTTCTCTCAGTGGAGACTTAAGGAACCCTGAGGATTTTATGAGAAGTCTACTTCAGTGAGGTTCATTTATTTATTTATTTTTGACTAAAGAGTTTGTAACTCAGACCCTATTGAGATTTGCTCATCAGTAGTTGTTAAGCCTTCAATATATTTTGACAATAGAACATAATAATTATTATATTGTGTCTACTTGTAGCAGCCTCAACGAGGGTATGCAGAGTGTGAGGAGGAGAAGAAATCGTTTTGTGCATTTTATTAACTCATTCATTATATGAGGTGACATTAGTTATATCAAGATTGCATAATAGTCTATTCTAAAGTATGGATTTTTTTTCATAAAACAGCATGAGTGTATCATGCCAAAGCAATATGAGTGTGAAAGAGTATCCATCATAGATTAATAAAGGAAAGATAAAATCATTTTTACAAAATGAGACACAGAATGCATTTGCTCAAGTAGCTGCCAGTTGGTCGTCTGATAAAAGAGCTAATACATGAGTCAGATTATGGACATTTGTATTAACGATAAGGATGGCATGTCAGCCTCGTGGGTGGCATGCCACAGGCACTGCGATGTGTATGAAGTGCTGGACTTTTGAATACATTAGCTCTGCCTGTAGCAAGGAAATCTAATTCTAGGTTCTTCATTGGGCAATTTTGATCACCTCTAGCACTTTACTTCTCTGGGATGTAATGTAGCCATAGGTTTTTCCTTCTGTGAAATGAGGGGTTTGGACAAAATCTTCGCAGTTTTAAGATATCATCATATTAATATTTGAACTAAAGCAGAGGCACAGTTACTAACTGGAGCTCTAAGGATTGACTACTTCTGATCAGTTTCAAGAGGTCAATCTCTACCTAACAAGAAGCACTGTGGAAAATGCTTACAAATGATTGTGTAAAGGATGTCTGAGAAGGAACAAAGTGACTCACAGCGTCTCTGACTGCTGGCTTTGTGGAGATAATGGGGAGTATTTGAATCAATTCACTAACCTTGGCAATGTTCTACTGTGAGGAGGTCATTTAGAAAGCTCTTCCCGGATTAAAGAAGCAGAAAGGAGGAGATCTGGTGGTCAAGAAAGCTGAGTGAAGCTGAGATAAGCAGAGTCCCGTGTGTGTGTGTGTGTGTGTGTGTGTGTACACATATGTTCACATGCAGGAAGCCCTGTCTGTCTCTGTGTACACATGTGTCTTTTTAGGTTCCCATTGAGTGATTTATCTAATTTATTGACATTTAAGTAATCTGTGGTTCCTTTGTTTTTTCAATACTGGCTAGCAGATTTCTCTTAACAATCAAAATCAAAGTGTTCAGGACTTCTCTCTGTGAAGCATACATGCAGAATAAAATTTCCTCTTGATTTAAGACTATTATAATTGTAGGATTTAAAAATCCTGAATTTTAAGAATAATTTAAAATCTGTCAACCTCTTTAAAGAGTTGTGTTTCTGTGTTGTTTTTGAGTCCTTACTACTATAATATGCAGATAAAATATGAAATTAAGATTACACAGGAAAAAATCTTTAAAAACTGAAATCTGTAATAATGAGCCAAAAAAGATGAAGAATTTTACTCTTGGACAATGAATTGATAAGAGATATACTGAACTTGATCATTTTAAGGAATAGATGTAGAATTTAAGAATTAATATCATAGAGTTTGGAATAATACAAATAGAGTTTGAAATCTCTCCCTAAATCTTACCAACTATTTGACCTTGAGCCATTAAAGTTTGTAAGCAAAATTCACTGATTTAGAAACATATTGTATTTTCTATCTCCTGTTGTTATGAAAATTGAAAAAGGTGATGTACAGAATTAATTACCACATTATTTGGAACATGGTGGCTGATAAACTGTCTTAACAATCAACTTACTCTCACATAGTAGTTACTCAGAAAGGTTTTGTCTTATTAATTTTTTTTATAGACATAGGTTCAGAAAACCAAAAGTGTCAGGTTTGTAATTGGCATGATTAATCAACTTCATAAAAAGGAGTTTTCTTAGGAGCCCACCAATGAGCACAGCATCATGCTTCTTCTGTTGTGTCATCTGAGAATAAAGACACATTGACAGTAGAATGAATTGGAGACAATTTTCATATGTTCACTTATGAATACACAACCAGTGTAACTCCACATCATGTTCAACCACAGAAATGGTAAGTTTACTCCATATATGTATACTATGTCAAAATATATTCTACTGTCATGTATAAATAAAAAGAACAGATTAAAAAAAATTAAAAAGACGCATTGAACCTTATGAAGCTGCTGAGAATTGCAGAGGGGATTTGCAAGGAAAGGTCACCATGTGGAGCCTTGGACAAGGAGCAGGTTTGGGTGGGTGATAGACAACCTAAGAACTGGTACAAGTAGAGATTCAGGACTCTGTAAACATGAAATCACACCGTACCAACTTGTTCCTTCCCTCTCTCACTTCCTTCCTTTTATTCTTTCTCCTTCCTTCTTGATCTCATTACTCTTTTCCTTTTTTTCCCATTCTCACCTCCTGTATACCTTTTTTTCCTTCCTCCTCTCCTTTCTACCTTCTTTCCTTCCGTCTCTCTCCTTCCTCCTGTCTTTTCTGCTCCCTCCCCTTCCTCTTTCCTTTCCTTTCTCTTCCATTCCTTTAGGAGGTGATTTCACTTGGGAAGCCAGAAGTCGAACAGATTGAAAATGTACTATATTGGAGTGGACTTTTTCACAATCTGTGTACTTCTAAGTTGCTTTCTGTAAAAGCTCGAGTCTCTGTGGGATACTTCTAGAACTTCACATTTAATTCAATTTAAAAAAAAATACATAGCTCATTTACTTCAAAAGCCACTACCAAAATGAAACAAACACTCCAAAAACCTGTCTGAAACAAACACTAAAATACAGTATTTGCCAATTTTTAGTTCTTTAGAGACTATCAAGAACTGGATTTAACTTGCTTTCATGCAAATTTCAAGTTATGGCTTCTTTTTCTTATTTATGCACATATATCACCTTCCTACAAATGTGGAGTTGATTAGAAAAGAGCAGGTTTTGCTCTGGTCTTTCTCTGAATTCAAGCCTGCACATGTCTGCTGCTGTAAAATTGTATAAGTGAGTTCACTAATTCAGCACATGTGTACTATGCCCAATTAAATACCAGGCAAGGCACAGGCACATCTGCTCAGCTCATGGTCTTATCATGGCTTATTAGACAATTGTGCAATAATAAGTGAACTCTATACCTTGTGTCAAGACATATTGTGCTAAAGATAGTGTCAGACATTACTGCCTAAAATAAATATACTCATAAGTGTAATTGCTAAAAATTGAGGTGAAATAATTGCTGTTCGGACTGGAAACTGATCATTAATTAAAAACAGGAAGTTTCAAAAGAAAATAAAATGTCACGGTAGATACCATAGGTATTATCAGGATCAGATGACACAAGTTACACTAGACCCAAATATAGTGCTCTACACACAAAGTCCTTATTGTATCTTCGAAATTATAATTTGCAAAGTTTGTTGCTCTGTGAATTCCAACAAACTCTGAAGTCCTGATATAAAATCTTAACCATAGGACTGAGTCTCCTAGCAACTGTTAATGCAATTTAAACCACTTAAGGTTCTTGAAAAAATATATATTTAAAAATGTAAATTTCTCAATAAAAAAATCTTAGCATCATTTGAAGCTATCTTCTTGTAAGTAAGAAAGAAACTCAAGATAGGAAAATACTCACTCAGCCCTATGCTATTGATTTTGCAACAGTCATGGTAGATGAGCAAGAAATGAACACAAACTTATTTCCATTGCTTGAAAATATTGTGTGAAAAGAACATTAGGAAGCTGCTCATGAAGAATTGCTTGTTTGAAAAAGTGAAATTATGTGAAACCATTATAATTCAACTGTTTCCAGGTCTGAATACTTGCATTATATCCATTTTTGTTGTTGTTGTTGTTGTTGAGATATGGCTAGACAACTAAAAACCAAGTGTGTATGTGTGTGTGTGTGTTGTAATAATATGTAATATGTAATAATATATGTGCATTATAAATGGGAAAAACCATTTAAGTACCTATATCAAGAAAATTATTTAAATTGTATGTTAATTTTTAAAGTATGCCATCAAATAAGTTGTCAAAAATGTATGGGATTGAATTTGGCATTGAGTATGTGATGGCTGGAAAAACTATTGGCATTTTGATTCAAGTAAGAAGAGTTGCCAAAATTAGCTTAAATAATTGTGGGATATTATGTAGACAAACACAATTAAGCAGATTAATGAACATCTTTCAAAACATGTTTGGTTTTGAGGTAGATATTGCCCAATTTTTAAGGTGTACTCTTTAGAATGTAGAATTTTTAGCTTTATTTGTGGACAAATAGATGAATTCTAAAATTCACTTTGCAGTTGACATTAGTTGGTTCTGCCAAGGCCAAGTCCTGATACAAATTTTCAACTGAGACAAGATTTTTTTTTTTTTTTTTGGTAATAGCACTATTTATAAAAACCTCACTCAAAACATGGTTATGCTGATATTTTTTAATAAGTGGAGGATCTCAATATGGCAATGCTAGGCTGCCGTGTTAATCTTATTTGCAATTGCATATGTGGTGATAGCAATAAAATTGAAACTTTGGGTTCAATATGCAACATAAAGTAAATTTAATTCTTATGAATCTATGTGATAGAAACAGGTATTGAGATACATGAGATTCTTTAGTGATACCATTGAAACCTCATAATATTTCAAGTTATGTGTATCTTATGTATGCAGACATTTATTGATAAAAACATACATTTATTGAGAATTCTTCATCAAATGCAATCCTGAGGTATTAGTAGTTATTCAAATTGCAAACAAATTTTATACTACTCCTCTTTCAAGTTTCTGGATGTGTTTAATTGAAGACTTTTGGGATTGCAAAGTAAAAGTTTAAAAATTAAATAGTCATTTGTGTAATTCAGGATTTTCTGTATTCCAACAACAAAAAGGAACTCAGAAATAAATTGGATATTTACATTGAAATCTGATTACAACTACCAGTCTGAGAACCTGATTTCAGAGTTTCATGTGCAGTCTGATAATCTTATTTCCTTCTTGTTGATAGTATTATAAATTCAGACTTATAAAGTAAAAACGCACTGAGGCATACATTTGTATTTTTTTTTATATTGTAGTGTCTGCCTATTTTTTTCCATTTCATTGTATTTTACTTTTGTCTTTCTTTTCAATTTTATAGTCATACTGTCTTTCATTTGATATTCCTTGAAAGTCTATTATGTGCCATTAATGTTTTATGTTCTGGGGATTTAATGATGAACAAACTGGATATGTTTGTTGATTATGTGAAGTCTGCATTCTTTTAGGAAAAAAACCCAAACTGCTATCATATTTTAAAAAGTGATGATTCTAGAGTTTTCTCTTTGCAGCAAGGAGAGCCCAACCTGAATATGAACATTCTCCTTTTTCTGGGAAATTATGACAATGGGGCAGACCTCCTGAAGAAATCTGAACTGAGCAGTGAACAGACCTTAGGATTAAGGCAGAGGAAGAACTGGGTGCATTTGGTCCAGAGTGGTTGTGTAGAACCTAAGCTTAAAAGTTTGTAGTTTTCTATGTGTTTGAGGTAGGTTGAGGGGCAGGGGACAAAAAGAACCCCCAAACAATAAAACCGATAATATTTGCAAGCTTCTCAGTTGGTTGTAGAGTCCGAAACACAGAGAGTAACTGCATGTCATAGTACTTTAAAAGTTCAAAACATGACGTCAAAGATCAATCAACACATATCCATTAACAACCAGCATGTTCCTAGGTACTGTATGAGAAATAAATAAGAAGTGTATGGTATTTTCTTAATCCTTAAGGAGTTTAACAACTAACTCCAAACTAGCCATTCATCATACTGGACACAAACAGACACCATGCCACTTAGAATCTAAAATTGGATCAGATGTTTCCTATCCTAACCATGACTGTAGTGAGAGATAACTACAATACAAAGTAGAATATGATAGAACCATAAAATAGTGTAGCATTTTAAAGCACCAGGCTGGTATTTAGAAAAAGAAAGAACCAATATGGGCTAAAGTGATTGTAGGAAAATTCTGTGGAGGTGGAAGGGCACTGTGTGGGGCAGTGATGTGCTGAAGCTGGACCACACCATTCCCCAAGGGCCAGCCCTGCGTGTTTCTTTCCAATTTTACAAGTGACAATGAGTTGATGGCTGGATTTTGGTCATGATGGAAGTATTCATAACATGGAAAATGGAAAATGTGGTAAGTCAGGGTGTTTGTTTGTTTTCTTTTTTTCGAGAGCTGGCTGATAGACAATCAGTGTACCACTGGTCTACTTGGATGCACAGTATGAGGACAGAGATTGCCATCTGTTGAATATGACCATGAATCTGTGTTAGTCATCATTGCCCAATAAACTTAGCAGTAATTACACATGAAATACATGTTAACTTGACAAAGTGGTAGGAAAATAAAATCTTGAGACCAACCAAGTCTGGGGCAAATTTATGAAGCAGGGAAAAATTGTCATCCCTTTCTCATGAAAACATTCCCTTGTCCTTGGAAGTCTGGTACCCTTTTATTTCTTTTCAAATGTCAAGAACATTCTCCAATTCAAGCTCCACTCAATGATATCTTCCCTCCCCTCTCCCTCATCAGTAGATTCTTCTTGGATACCTTTCCTTATAGCAGAAAGATCACGGTGTGTTATCACAGTGTCAGTTGTGAAGGTCAATGTGATAAGCATTCCCTTGATTTATACTTTAGGCCTTACCTTAAGGAAGAAGTTTAGCAATTTTAGTGTGTAACAAGTCTCTCTGGATAAGACACTTTAGGGGCAGGGGCCACTTCTATCTGAAAATGCCACAAAGAGTTTACTGATTTGACTCAAATAGAATATTTGGCCTGGTTAAAATAGTTCTAAAATAACAATCCAGAAAACTGAAGACAAATAAACGAAATATTTCTGTGGTGCCAGATTTTCTGATGGGATCTGAGAAATGAAGTAAAATTCCATTGGTGGATTTTAACCTTGTTCTTTGCCAAACCAAAGCAGATATTAGTGCAACCAGCCAAGGAACATATCTACTTGCATTTGCCTCTCCCCACCCCTGCTTCTTCATCACGATATCCTTTGCTCTCTTCTAACTAACAGATTTCAATTGTAACTAATGAAGATTAAGGCTAATAATTTTGGAAGTAGGATTTTCAGTTAGTTCTTACTATTCTCACTTTTAACACTATCATCATTGTAGTTTGTTCCCGCAAAGATTGATCAGGGGACAAGCAGTATAAACTAAAAAGGAAAGTATGAATTAGGACCAAATGGATTTGGACTCAAATCTTGACTCTGTTTCTTATTTGCTGTATGCTTGGGCCTCAGTTTCCTTATTTGTTAAGCATAATTAATAATATCCACTTTACTAGATAGGGAGGCATAAATGAAATAATAAATGGATGAAGGGAGTCTCATGACATTCTTGCAGCCAAAAGGCAAAAGCTCTCAAATTATATGTGTGTGTGTGTGTGTGTGTGTGTATACACACATACAAACAAATAATTCTAACTATTCTGGTTGCCCAACATTTAAGGAAGAGTTTATGTACTTTATTATATAGCCCCAAATTTCTTTTATGTCATAAATATAAGATGATAATCTAATTTTCTATGTAGAGGTTTAGAGCAGCAAGATCATTTCTCACTGGTGTTGAAATAGACACAGAAGAAGGCTACTACATTTGCTTGACAAAAAATGCAAAGATGTTTATAGGATAATTTTAGAGAGAGTTTCTCCATCGAACTGGAGTTGGGATAAACTGGGATAATACCCAGAGTAAAGGCTGAACTGAGCAGGACAGTGCTGTAGCTTCTATTTGCCTATCTAGTCAGATATATGTACTTGCTTCTATTTTGATGCCAGAATTTAAAAGTGGTATGCACACTGCAATCTGGGCTCACACTTAAAGGATCAACGAAGCAGGAAAGCATCATCATGCACATCAGTGTAATAGTGATACTGCTTTTGTGATATTAAACCAATGTATTTGTCAGTCTCAAATCATGTTTCCTTTTAGCATTCCACTTACAAGGCTGAGCAGAGAAGCTTATTGCCGTAGGGAAAAAGAGAGCAGTTTCTTCCTGGAACCCAGAGGTCCTCGATGTGCTTTGAATCTCAAAGTGGGCTGTTTTTTAACGCAAGGTAATAATAGTGAAACCCAGAAAATCTCACAAGAGAAAATGCTGTTCTAAATTTCTCTGTTCCAGACCTGGAATTCTAGAGAGTGGAATTATTATTTTTAAAGTGTGTCTGGATGGATAAAAGAACAAGATATACAAAGAGGAAGTAGAAAGTCTACATCTTCATGTGCTGGTGAAATATGGGAAAAGGGAAACTAAGGTAAAGCACAGGGTTATACTGTGAGTTCTGCTCTTCATTTTTTTAATGGAATAAAAATTCAAGGAAGCAGTGTCATATAAAACCGACAAATTTTGAAGTTTAGGAACATATGTGTGAGTGTATGTGTGTGCACGTGTGAGTGTGTGCATGCACCTGTGTGTACTAGCATAACTTCCCTAGGCATACAAGGAAAGACTGCACACCTCTAGGACAAAGATTAGCAAACTTTTCTTGATAAGAGTCTGATAGTTAATATTTTAGTCATTGTGGAACATGTGGTTTTTGTCACAAGTACTTACATCTGCCAATGTAGGGGAAAAACAGTCATAGACAACAACAATCATGTGTATTGATGGGAATAGCTGTACTTCAATAAAACTTTATTTATAAAATCAAGTAGCAGACTGGATTGGGCTCAGAGGCCATAGGTTGCCAAAACCCAATTGAAGGAGACAGCTCAGATGTGGATATTCCCAACACGTTGCAGGACATCTGTTGATAGTATGCAGAGGTGCCATGAAAACTGGTAGATCATTAGAGAACTGGAATCAAGACAGGGAGGACATTGTTTTTAGGGAATGGTGACTGAAAATTATCAGCTGAGTCTTGCACAGAATCCCAGAATGCCAGCAATTGTCTCAGTCATTAGTAGCTAAAAATCCAGAGCTTGCAGTAAATCATAGCAAAATGATCTGGAGAATGCCAGGTGTCTGAGGTCTCCTTGATCTACAGGTAAGCTTGGGAGCCTCTGTCTTTGTCCATTCTTGATACTATAACAAAATTCCTGAGACTGAGTAACATACAAAGAACACATTTATTGCTCACAATTTTGGAGGCTGGGAAGTCCAAGATCAAGGAACCAACAGGCTTGTTGTCCAGTGAGGGCCCAGTTTTTGCTCAAGGTGGCATCTTGAACACTGTGTCCTTACATAGCAGAAGGCAGAAGGGCAAAGGGGGTGAATGCTGTGAGAACCTGTTTTGCAAGCCATTAATCCCACACAGGAGGGCAGAGCCCTCGTGATTTAATCACCTCCTAAAGGTATTGACACTTAATACTATTACATTGACAATTAAGTTTCAACGTATGAAAGTTCTATGTGGTCATAGAATCATCCTTGGTTGCTATAAACTCAGACATCATCCCAAAGAGCAATGGGGAGAAAAGGCAATCTGAAAATCTCAACATTTACTGAACAGACTAAGCTGCCCAAATGGGATCAGACTGAGTTTACTGAAGTGCATCATATTTAGTTCCCAAACCCTCATGCTTCCCATCACAGAGGGGGTAATGATGCATGTGTACTTTTAGTAAATTGTTATTATACTGGTAGTGTTTAAGTGTTGAAAAGTCCCTTTTCTTTCATGGAAATGGCTGTGTGGATTCTAGTCTCACTTTCTCCCCCAACCCACATTGGAGAAGTTTTCCATGTGTTTGCAATGTCTTCCTTCTCAACCTGTATGTCCAAATGTCCCTCTGTTATGAGTATCTTTTACTTCTTCCTAACAGGCAACAATACTTGAATGAGCATTTACTTTTTAATATTACAGGTAATTTCTTTCCTTTCAACTACAAAATTCTAATGTTTAACACAATTATTGAAAACACACATGCTTCCCTTGATTGAGGTTTTGATGCTCACCTTCAGGAGGTACTAAATGCTTCGTCCACTGCCAACTCTCCTTAACTTGTTTACCCACTGTCCCAACTGTTAGTTAATTAAAAATCACTCATCTCAACACATACGACTCAGTCAAGGACTGATGATGTTTTGTAGTGAAAAAAAAAAACCATAATTCTGTTTGAAGAAATCATTGATGTTTTTGAAACTTTAAATTCCTATTTTAGGTGAAATTGTGCAGTCCCCACCCACAACAGCTACTAAAGCCCTAAACCAAAATCTCTAAATGTGACCTTATTTGGAAAGAGTCTTTGTACAGGGTCAAGTTAAGAGGAGATCATTAGAGTGAGTCTGAATTCAACATGACTGGTATTCACAGAAAAAGGAGAAATTTACACACATGGATAGTTTGAGAGCACAGAGTAAGTAATGACATGGGAGGCACCTTGACAAACCAAGGAATTCCTGAGGTCATCAGAAGCGATGAAAGGGGCATGCAGCAGAATCATCCCTCTGACACCTGTCAGAAGAAACCAGTTCTGCTGACAACTAGATTTCAGAATTGTAGACTTCACAACTGTGAGATAATACATTTCTGATTTATAAGGATTCAGTTTGTGGTACATTGTTATAGCAGTGCCAGATTGTTGTCAATGATTTTTTTGTTGAAGAATATTCAAAAGTTTAAGAACCAAGGCTTCCATTGAGCATGCATGACTAAGGTTGTACCCCAACACACCCCTGGAATTCCTAGATAACCTATGTCAAACACATTATTGAACACACTGGATTAATTCTACATATTTCCACTTATGTAAAACTTCATTTCTAATGACACTTGCACACAAGTGTACATAAATCACAATGGAAAAGTGATATTAAATGACTTCTGATTTTTTTTTGAAGGGGTGAAGATCCCAGGTCATATATCTGGTTTCTCAATTCTGGGGCCCAAATTCTTGGAAACATGCCTCAAGGTAATGAAGGGAGATCCCAACCCTGATAAATGCTTTTTTTTTTTCTATGAAATTCTCAGTAATGTTTTTCCTGAAGCCATAAGACAATGGTTGTATCTTCAGAGAAAAAGAGGAATACAGAGTGGATAATTATCCTGTTAATTTTAAGGGTATAATTTTAGGCCCCAAGGTGGATACTTTTTTATTGGAACTATCCAATTTGGCTGGGTAGAGAAAGCCAAAGAAAACATGAGTGAAACAGACTTTTGTTTGGTTCCAAATCTGTGGCTTCTGCCCTTTCAGAAAGTGGTTTGATCTTTGAAGATGAATTCCTCACACTGCCAGGTATTCCATTAGTGTACAAGAGTATTTTTATGCTATTCTTTAGCATGCAGGCAATGGTATTGTGTAAGCTGTACCACAGGGAACAAAGCGTGATTAAAAACATTTGTGGCTCATCGTTAAATATAGAAATCATTATAATTGGATTAATTTAGGAAATACACGGTGATGCCTGAGTTTCCCCTTGAGAGCCAAATGTACATTAAGAGCTAAATTTTCAAAAAAGTAGAGAGTTGACTTTCTCTCATAAAAAAACATGTAGATTTAATTCAGACTCCCTTAATCCCAGGCTACAGTAAAGAAAGTATAACTTCTACATGCCACGCTGGTGATAATTTTACTGGAGTCAAATCCATCTTCTTGCGAAAATATGAAGGTGGATTTCTGCAGGCAAGTTTAGCATTGCTCCACGAAAATTTGGTCCTAAAGGTACAACTGGACCTTTGAAAATGCCACTGGAAGCAAGTTACATCAATCCTGGTAGGAGAAAGGAGAGTGGCTGAGACGGGAAATATAAATGATGGAATAGTCATATAACAAAATACTTTCAACATGTCTTTTGTTATGTAACATTACCCATGGCATGTCTATCAGTAATATTGTCAGAGGCTATAATTGAAAAGATACATTAATTATTATCAGTCACCTCCAGTAGCACTCTTACAGCTGATAGAGTGATGCCTTCATAACATAATGACAGAGATGTTGTCTGGTGTGCAGGAAGCTGCAAAGATGAAATTTTTTCTTTCTTTCTTTTTTTTTTGCAGCAGGTTAAGATACATTGGATCAGATTTCCTTTTAACACCATTCTTAAATTTCTAGACTGAAAAATTCCCAGAGATAAAATGTCCAGGTTTCTTCACTCTTTTCCACTCCTCCAGTTCAGTGGTGCTCTGGGAAAAAGACAAATGAAGAACACATTGTGGTTATCCAGCCCAGTGGCAGGGGAGGGAGGACTGCTGGTGGCTTGGGCTCTTCAGGGCGTCAGAGGCACTAGGCTGCCTCCTGCCTGGCCTCCTGCCCACGCTGCCTTCCTGCATGTCTGTACAAAACAAGTTGTGATAAATTAAGGCAGCTCGGAGCCTGCCCTCCGTTTTCACCGTCTCCTCCCTTTACAAGCTGCAATTTTGTAGAGAGACGTAGTGGGTTGTTAAAGGAGAGTAATAGATTTGCCACAAGTTGGAAAAGGGTTTTTAATATTCAGCTGTTGTTTTTAATTGAAATTGGGAAACTATCTGCAGCATAAAAACTGGTGATTTTCAACTTCATTCTTTTTCCAGTGATTTGAGATGGTACATGGATTTATAATAGACTCTCTTGGGTCCTCTTGGGTCAGAGTCTCTTGACAAAAGTGGGAGTCAAAATAATTCTGGCAAACTGGCAGCAACACAGTGACATCATTGATGCTAGGAACAACACCTCAGCTTACCAGAAATGATTCCGGCAACATGTTGTGGAGAGTAGAGAAGGGCTTTGGGGAGGATTGATCCTTGTAGCAATCATCACAGGGCAAAATGATAGAAAAAGTCTGCAGATTCTTTCTCTTTATATCTCTTCCTCTCTCTCTCTCTTTCTGTGTGTGTGTTTGTGTGTGTGTGTTTCTGGAACACATTTGTGTCATTATCATTTGATTACTCCTGACAATTTGCAAATTATTGAAAATGCGGATAAATAGATTGGGAGATAAGTGTTCACTTTAATCGTATGAAATATGACTAGAGGGGGGAAAATAAGCAACAACGAAGAGATTTCTAACAGTTGGCTGGCTCATGATGATGAGGATCTGGTCTCAGACACACATTATCTGATTTCTTAGTACTGGCAATTTTTTTTTTTGGATTGTCAAAATTACTAGTTTAAGTCATTAATCTAATTTGATCTTTGGTATTTCTGGTTATTTTGAATGATCTATCAAAATTAGACTTAATAATCGCATTTATTTTGAAGACATTATTTTAATATTGAATTATATGTGCCAATGATGAAAATTCACAAATATTTCAGAAACCACGTGTGTGTCCCTAGGTGACCTGTGCATAGAGGTGCCATGCTCCTCACCCATCTTTCTCTTTTATTTTTGCCCCTACACAAGTATATACTGCCCATTCAGGATTGTCATGTTTTTCTAATTTTGGCCAATAGGTTTAAAACTATTTTTCTCTTTGCTTACATAGAAGCAAAATATTTTGGTGTTAAGTCATAACTACCATCAAAGAAAGGAGAGTTCAAAATTTGCCCAAGTATTTGGTACTGGGAAATTTCTTTTTTAGAGTTCTTAAATTCCTAGTGTGATCTGTTCAGTATCATTAAAAATATTAATCCACTACAATCTTTCATGTCTTCCAAAGGAATTTAAAAAGTAATTTTGTTCTTCAAAACCTCAGAATGTTGAATGTTATAACTTATTTAAATCTTCACTATAAAACTCAAGGAATTGAAAAATTAAGTTGCTTAAGCTATATTTTTAAAAACTCATTTCCCCAGATAAATACCTCTTCTTTTCCATAATACCCTTACCTTTTTAGGGACTCATTTCTGGCAACACAATTTGCCTTTAGTATATGAAACATGCCATCTGAAAAATTTGGTCCAGGCAGAAATAGTTAATAATAGTTATTGCTATACCCTTCACCTCAGTTCCTGGCTTTACAATGTCATTGCCTTTTGCCTTCCCTACCACCACCCCGTACCTGGGATTGAACTTGGAGCACTCTACCATGGAGCTACATCTCTAGTCTTTTTTAATTTTCATTTTTGAAACAGGATCTTACTAAATTGCCCACGCTGATCTTGAACTTTCAATCCTCCTACCTCAGCCTCCCAAGCAGCTGAGCCACAGATCCAGGTTATGGTTTTTGTGTCTTGAAATTACACGGTGACAATTCAGAGGGTCCCAAAAAGAGTAGAGTGCAATGGTTAAGAAAACAGATTTTAAGGTTTGAAAGTCCAATTTTTAGATATGATGGTCAGTTCATTTTTGACAAATTACTTAATGTCTCTCTCCTTCACTTTGTCACCTATAAAAAGGAAGATAATGATGGGCTCAATCTCATTGCCATGAGGATTAAGCAACAAAATTATTAAGAGGAAAACATGTCATATATAATGGGCACTCCCTAAATGGAAGATATTATGAGGATGTTGGTTTATTACTAAAAAGGTGCCAGAGAGCCTGTCCAAAAACAGAAATTTCTTTGTTGGACATATTATTTTGCTTTCTCAGAATAATTTAGTATTTTAGAACAACTGTTCTAAATTATTCCATAAACGAGGTAGTCTTTTTTTCTGGTACTAGTGTTCTCCATATCATGGCAATTACAACCCACTACAGTTCTGTGCACAGAGGGAGTTGTATTAAAGAGGCATGAGAACTGTCTAAGGGAGTACATAAAGTATGCTATATTTGTGTTTGCTTTTATTTTTTATTTTTAGATTCTAATTTCAAATTCTGCAATTGGTATTTCACCAGAAAGATGGCTTATTTCATGCTTATGGGGTAAGCCATCTTGCTGGTGATGCACAAGAGTTCTAGGGCAGCAAAGGCATCCTGGGGATAGATTCAAATTGTAACTATTTATTTTCTATGAGGGTTTTAGGGACAAGTGATTGAACCTCTTAGAGCTTCTGTTTCTATGTGTGTAGACTGAATAATAATACTTCACAGTGTTGCTAGAATTAAATGAGATACAATAGACAAAATTCTTCAGAGCCATATTTGGCAACAATAATTACTTACACTTTATTAATTCGATCTTTTAAAATAGTAAGATTCCATTGGGTCTGTTGGGTGAATTGCCTTTCTAGGATTTCACCAGAGAGAAGTGAACCTTGTGGTGCTCACTGGTTTGTAAATACTTTGCAAGTCTTCTTATTTGGTGCTCACTCAGACTGGACACGTGTCATTTCTTTACATGTGGATTTGCTTTGCATAAAGGATATTCCTATTTGGAGCAGATACACAGACACTTTTGTGTTAGGATTTTCTGCTGCTCTTGCTTACATTGTCATTCTACAGATCTGTCTGGAAGAGGTGGAGGAGGCATTTTATCCTGTATGAATTGCTTTGCCATGCCAGATAGATTAAAATACATTTAATGTAATTTAGCAAGTTGTATCAAATCTATGGATTCCTTTAATTATAAAAAAGACATCCAGATTTTAGAAAGTGTGTATCCTGGGGTCCATGAAATATGGCAAATATCAATCTTCAAGTGTTCATTCTCTTTGGGGACCGAGTATGCTTTGTGATTCAAGTTCCCTTTTTCCTTCTCATCGCCAGCCTAATGGGCTGATTGGCACTTACAAGGATGAGAAGGCCTAGGAAACAAGCTTTGACAAATATTTTTGGATGCTTTTGTTGGCCAAGCCAAAAAATTCACATCATTTCTAAGGCAGCTATTTTAATGCTACATTAAAAATAATTTTTATTTTTTAAAAAAGGACAGTGAAGTAATCTCATTAAATATAACTGAATGTAATCTTCTTATTGTGTTGGACAAGAGAGCATGGCTATAATACATAAGTTATACATTAGATAAAATGGACATATAGTTTATATCTGAAATCTTTATGATTATAATGAACTATTATAATGAACTATTTGGCTTACAGTTTTTGGACTGGTATATTACTATTCAAATCTATTGTTTATTATAATTTTAACAAAACAACTAGTGAGTTTAACATAAATGTTATTCCTTAGCCAACCCACAATTCGTGGGAGTACGTATATTTTTTAACAGAAAGTTTGACATGGATGAGAAATGTATAGCTTATATGGAATCTGGGCCTTTGGATTTACCATTGCTTATTGATTCCAGATCTGCTGCCTTTATTATGTGGAGTTCCTTTTTAATTCATGATGGGAATCTGGGTGGTGATTTGGCCCTCAAATTCCCTATTCAATCCCATCAAACTGCTGCCTTAGTCTATAAATTTAAAGTGATCAATGACATATTGGCTTCAGTCTGGGGGAAAAAAATGTACATAGGGAATTAGGAAAAAAAAAAAAAACCTTTTGTAGACTTGAGCTAAGTGATCAAAATGATTATATGGGATAATATGTAATCATATGTAACATGTTTGTACATGCATGTAACAACCACAATGTGATATCATATTTTGAAAAGTTGACAACTATTTTCAAAAGAATAAAATACTGAATGCAGACTGGTATGGATGCCTTCTGTAAGATGAGTGATAAAGGTTTCATTGTGGCCCTAGTCCAGGCTTCAAGTCAGAGAAGCCTGATGTAAAAATCCTAGTTTTTCTATGAGTTAGCTGTGATTTTAGATAAGTCACTTGACCTTTCTGAATTTCAGTTTTATCATACATGTAAAATATCCTCTTTACAGTTCTTTTGAGCAGTTATTTGAGGTAAATTATGTGAAAAAAGTATCTATGTCATATAGAGTAGTACTAAAAATCAAAAACACAGATGCTCATAGTATGACTCTCCAAACACCAAACAGCTATCCTCTATGTTCAGAATATAGGCTTCAGTGCCCCAGATACAAACGCATTTCCCAGCTCTTCATCATTTTGACCTCATCACTGTCATTTACTCTGAGATCCACAGATCAAATCCTGCTTTTTGTTTCTCATTCTGTTTGTGCTCATAAAAAGCCTCAGAATCCCAGGTCATACCTCATGTCCTGCCTTCTCACACCCTTACATCATTTCAGGAAATTGTGATAAAGGGACTCCTGGAAATTATAAGGAATTGACCCTGATATCCACTGGACATTCAGCAAACAAAAACACAAACGCACATGGAATGGTTCTTCAGTCAAGAACACCAGATCTTTCTTGGAACGCAGCCTCACCTTCTTGCTCTAAATGGAAACTTGCTCTCAGCAATGCAGACCTCCCCAGGGGGTGTTAATTTCTTCCCATTCTACTTACACGCTGTGCTAGAGCTACACTAGATGTTTTAACTTCTCCCATATTTCTGTCTCTATGCCATTTTCTCACCTCTCCAAATCCTCCCAACTCTGAATTTCATGTCATCTATTTTTCTACCACCACCCTCCTTGTTGCAATAACCTGCCAATTCCTAGATGGCCCCCTTTTATTACTTGAAGATTTTGCTCCCAGCGCATTACTTCTAATCCAATTCTGTCATAACTCCTGGTGGTTTTTAATATTTTCATAGGTGATCCTTCTACACAGCAGCCGCTCAGTCTCTTGACCTCTTCCTGCAGTGAAAATGGCTCCCCCAACCACAGCCAGTCATTCACTCCAGGGTCACATCTTCAACCTTCTCGTTACCAAACGCCTTTCCATAATCCTAGTTTCATGCATTCCCCCTCAGTGACCTCCACTTCTTGTTTTTTTTTAAGCTCAACCTGTCTAGTATCTTGACTCCAACAATCTCTTAAGTCCTGCAGGAACCTATATCCAGTGATTCTCCTCTTTTCCCTGTGCTTTACACACCTTATGTTTTTTCTTTCCTCCTTAGGCAGAAAATAATGTTTAATTAAGAAAATCATCTCCTAAATTCATCCTCAACTTTCTCAGTTGTGGAAGGGCTGAGATCATAGACTCAGGGAGATGTATTGCTCAGATACTCCTTTGATGGAGTGTTGGGCAATGGTTAGCTGACAAGCTGATAAGCCTCCAGCTTTCAACATCTTTGGGTCTGCTGATAACTTGTTGGAATAGTCACAGCCAATGACTGAGCAAAATGCTAGTACCAAGGTGTAGCCATGTTCATCCAGCACAGGATTTATCTAGTGAGCTTCTTATTCCACTCCGGTATTTGTCACTTGGCATCACGGTCTGTTGGATCTCCTTTCATTTCAGAAAAATTAATCCCCAATAAATCTTTCACTCTCCAAATTGCATCTCAACAGCTGGCACAGCTGGCAAAGTGCAACCCTGGTTAAATCTCCCCCTCTGCCTATATTTTACCCACATTTGGGCATTGCTTTCTGGTTTCACTTTAAATTTATGATCAAATAGATGAAGTGTGTCCTTTTTGCTGCTAGGCAATAAGACTAAATTTTCAGAGTCCCTTTATTATCTGACTCTCCTGGACCATTATTTCATATCTTCTGTTTTACTTTTGCCATCTATAGATTGATAACTGTCAAATTTATGTCTCTAAGTCAAACCTTATTCTTAAACTTCAGACTGTATTATCTAAAGAGTCACCTACCTACCTCCCCTTTTGAAAGTTTAACAGGCATCTCAAATAGGCCCAGAATAGAACTGCTTTCCACCACCTTAGAGGTTCAAACCTGCTGCTCATGTTATCTTCTCCAACTTAGTGACAACTTTATTATTCCAATTTATTATGCCAAAAACATTGTCATCCTTATAGAAGCATCACTTCTGCCTATAATTCACATTTGAGCTATTAGAAAATGCTGTGGCTTTAACTTGAAAATATATTCTGAATCTGACCACTTTGTGCCATGTCCTCTGATACCACCCTGCTGTAAGACAGGACCTTCTTTTATCTGGGTATTTACAAGTGTCTTCTCATTTTTCTCCCTGTTTTAGTCCTTGTGCCCCGATGGTTTACTCTTAGTACAGAAGCCATTGTGGAATCTGCAAACACACAAAAAAAACCAAGTTCAATCCTGACATTCTTCTGCTCAAATCCTTCCGGTGGCTTCCACTGAGAATAAAATCTCACAGCAGCCAAAGTCCTTGGCAAGGTCTAAGAGTTTAACATGATAGGAGCACTTGTTACCTCCTCTTTGCTTTCTTTACTCTGACACAAAATCTTTCCTCTGTTCCTGTACACCTTAGGAATTTTTTTTCCACTTCCTAGTCTTTACCTTTGCCTGAAATTTTCTTTCTCAGGTATTCACAGCACTTACTCTTGAACTTCATTCAAATTGTTGTTAAAGTTTGGAACCTTGCTGTCTACCCTATTTCAAGTTAATTGCCCTCTCACCCAGCATTCCGTATTCTTTCACGCTTCATTTTACCTCACAGTACTTATCACCTTCCAGAATACCCTATTTTATTTATTTTAATACTTGCCTTCCTCACTGAAGACAGGAAGACACGAATTTGTGTGTGTTTTCTTCACTTCTCTAGTTCCAGTGCACATAGCAATAATGACTTGCAGTAGTTCTTAGAAACATTTACAGAATATTGCAAAATAAATGAATTATGTACCCATTATAAGTTCCCAGCATCCTGTTCATAGTTCTTGTAACTAGAAAAGAAATGCTTATCTAGTTAATGCTCTGAATCTTTTTATTACCTAGCTGGACAATTTTACAATGCCTTTGCATATATGAGTGAATTAATATTTTATTATAACCCCTAGGAACATGGGTTTGGAAGTCACAAGTACATTAGAATTACAGACATATTGTTCGCCTTTAACACCACGAAGCAGCACTTGTTCTTTTGTGTCATGCCTTTTAGAGCTCAGTAATGTTTAATTCAACCTTTGGTTTATATGTTTTGCTGTGATTGTTAATAGCTTCATGTGGGTAATTCTCGTTTTCAACAGAATAATATAGCAGTCTAGTTGAAATCAAAACTGTGTTACTTAATGTAGAGCAAGGGCTGTTTCAGGCATCCAGATTCTTGAATATCTGAGTTAATTAAAATGATTTTCTGTAGAAGCAACTCTGATTAAAGCAGAAGGTCTAAATAATTAGCTTTCAGCATGGAAGTTTAAACAGAAAACAATTCAAATTTCCTTATTGCCCTATTACCATTTATATAATTATGACTTATCAACTTTTATCTCTAGCCCAGATCTTTACTGAGTGCTGACTCAGACCCATATACTCCTCTCCTTCCTAGACTTTCCCAGCTAGTTCTCCCTTGGCATCTTGAACGCAATAATCTGGCTCCACATACCTATAGCTTCCCTTAATTAATTAATTATTTATTTTTTGGATCAGTTGCCCAAGACAGAAATTGGTATCATTACGGATTCATTTCCACGTGTATATTAAAGATGTTGAGAGTACAAAGTTGATTAAGGGAAAGATCCTGTCCCTGAGTTATTTGCATCCAGTAAGGAAAATTGAAACAAAATTATGATTTATTATTGTCAATGAGAGGGGAGGGGGAAAAATCCTTTAACATAGATTGGAAATTTATTAACAAATTCTTCATTCTGAATTTTGAAGGATAAATCTTGAAGTTGTAAAGTAGGAAGAATACATTAAGCAGAGAAGGCAAAGCAAAACACAGATGGATAATAAAGCTTAAAGACTGAAGGTTGGTAGGAAATTTTTTAAATAGAAGCCCACATGGTCATGTTTTTTTGTTGTTGTTGTTTGTTTTGTTTTCTTTTTTCCTTTTGTTGTTGTTTATTGTTGTTGTACTGGGGATTAAACCCAGGCGCTCTTAACTACTGAGATATATCCCCAGCCCTTTTTATTTATTTATTTTTTATTTTGTGGAAAGCTCTCTCCAAGATGTTTAGGGTCTCACTAAGTTGCTGAGACTCTCCTTGAACTTGTGATCCTCCTGCCTCAGCCACCCTAGTCATAGGGATTATAGGCGTGGACCACCCTGCCCAACAGGCTTGATTTTAGATCTACCACTTTAGTCAGGAGAAAACCCACATTATACCTACAATAGTCAGGAGAAGAGGTGAATTTGAAACTTTGAGGAAAAGTGAAGGATGTTGTAATGGGAATCACCAGCATACCTAAGTCTTTAGAATCACTGGAATGGATTGCCCAAAGAGAAGGTAGAAAGAGAAAACTGATTGTCAAGAATAGAACCTTGGGGAAAAAAATCAGGATTCAAATAAAAGAAGCCCATGAAGAATATAAAGAGGGAATTTTCAAGTTGATATGGAGAACCAGAAGAGAGAATAGTACATTTCTTTACTCACTGAGAAACCAGTAAAGCTAAATTCCATGAGTATGATTCTCTAAAATGTGGCTAAAATATATCTATTGAATCCAGGATTAAATTAATGTTTGGCATGGTCAAGAGTAATATTGGTGTGATTCTGCAACTTGTATTTGGGGTAAAAAATGGGAGTTCATAACCCACTTGAATCAAATGTATGGAAGATGATATGTCATGAGCTGTGTAATGTTTTGAACAACCAATAAAAAAAAAAAAAAAGAGTAATATTGGAGTGGAGGTCAAGAGCAAAGATAGGTCATAAGGATTGTTTTCACGAAACAGTGTAGGAAGATAAGTGCAGATTGTCCATGTAAGAACTTGCTTAACAAGAAATTGAGTTTTTTTTTTTTTAATTGAGTTTTTGGTTAAAGGATTTCAATTTATGAACATTCTACAGAGAAGGAGTCTAATGCTTAGAAAGATCAAATAATTTGTCCAAGGACTCCTGACTGTGTTACATCCAAAGTCATAATTTTTCGACTCAGAAACCTATTTTAGTTTTAAGCTATATAGACAATGCAACATTAATGACAAGTAAAAAAGTGATCAGTGATATCATCACGCTAACATTCCATCTTCCTCACTATACCACCTTTCGTTGCAACCATAGTTGGCGCTTATTTTAGCAAGATGATAATGGAGGGGAAAGGTTGAAGGGAAAAGACACAGGGAGCAGCCCAAGGAGACAAGGGAGGAAGTTGTCAAGGATGACTTTGGTATTGGTGGCTTTGTTGCCTGAATTCATGGTGATGTCAAAAAATGAGCCACAGAAAAGCCAACTACATATTGAGAAAGGAAGGAGAAAAGCGTGGGACATAGATTGTGGTAATGAAACCTTACAATTCCTTGGCATCTAAAAAATCTTGATATTCTTAATATATCTCAAAAAGCATCTAAGAATTCTGTAACATTTGACCAATTTTATTAGTGAAAAGAATTTTGTGTATTTAGTAGTTGTTTCCTTTGTGCTGCTGTAACTAAATGACCTGGTGAAAACAATTTTAGAGGAAAAAAGTTTATTTGGGGCTCTCAGTTTCAGAGGTCTCAGTCCAAAGACAGTCAGCTCCATTTCTGGGGATTCCAGGTGAATCTGCATATCATGAGGAAACAATGTGGCAGAGGCAAGTGGCTCACACGATAATCAGAAAGCAGACAGAGAAATTCTACTTGCCAGATTAAAAAACATACGCTCCAAAGGCATGGCCCCAAGACCTCCTCCTCCAACCACAGCCTACCAGACTTCAGTTACCACTCAAGTTAATTCCTGTAAGGGGATTAATTCACTGATTGGGTTAAGGTTCTCATAACCCACTTATTTCACCTCTAACCCTTCTTGCATTCTCACAAATGAACTTTTGGCAGACATTTCATATCCAAACCATAACATTGGTGCATCAACTAAAATATCAATGAAAACCTCATTTAATACAAAAATGTCCAGTTTGGAGATCATTTGGCTGTTTACTGGAATCACTTGTTAGCTGAGATTTTAAGTCCAAAGAGACTGTAAATCAAGTGTTTTCTGTGTAAGTTTGTTGAAAAAAAAATTTGCGCAAAGTATTGGGTGACTTGATTGAAACCACTGGGGTAAGTTTTGTGTTGCCTTGTTTTTCTGGCGAAAAAATTCTGTCTTTTTTCTAGAGAGAGAACCTTCATATTTTAATCTTTGTGTTTGTCAGAGTCCAGCTATGACAGGAAACTTTTTAACCTGGAGTTACTCAAGATGACAGTTGGAAATTTGCAGAAAATAATTAAAGAGAAATGAAAGATAAATGAAACTATACAGTTTGAATCACATTCCATTGGTACCTTTGAGAGTTAACATTAGCATTTTTTTTGAACATTGACCTTGAAAAACAGTTCTTCACTCACCCCCTTTAGCCTAAAAGTTTGAGTAGGGGGAAACAAAAGGATATGTACATCCGTTTATATTTATGAACTATTTAGAAATTAATGACTCTCACTTTATGTCAATAAGTCCATTGATACATGCTTCAGAAATCACAGAACAATAACCCAAAATATGACATTAAAATTAAAAATATTTGATACATCTATTTTTTTTTATAGTTAGCTTTAGCCAGGGAAATGATCTTTGAGTACAGGGTTTAAACATGTTAGAAATGAGTTGGAATAAATCCTAATGTTTTCCTTATGCTTCTACAGTGTTTATACATCCTGGTGGCAACATCTGTATTCATGGCCTTTATTGCCACTACCCTGAAGGATTAAGGTCAGAACAGTGGCAAATATCATTTGTAAGGCAAAAGCCTAGGTTTTAAGAAATTCAGCTACACATTTGTTCTCCTGATATTCTCCCTAAAAATTGCCATGAGAGCTACCAGTAAAGAAAGGGTCAGTATTAATTACAGCAGGTTTAGCTTTCCTACATATTGCATGAGACATGAGGATAATAATAGTCTCCTACCTTCGTACTTCTGCATTATGTTAATGATTGTCAGGAAGGCAATGTGCCAGGAGGGCTACAGAGCCTTCTACTTTTGCCGGAGGTATCCACGTTTTAATCCAAAATATCTGTTCAGATTTCATGTCCCAGAAGAGACCCCAATGAGTCTACTCTGTCTTGTGAAACCCTTCATTGTGCCACTGAGTGGATTTTCATGCTGCAGTACAGTCAGATGCACTCCAGTTCTACAGCAAGTGTTCCCTAAAAAGACACCTCTGTGCTTTGCTTCCTCACTGGATAGAGCTTTGGCAATGGTCCAGTGAGACTGAGAAAATACTCTCAAATTAGGCATGGACTGGTGATAATTGCTAATCACTGAATGTCAATGGGTGGGAAAAGAAAATCCATGGACTGGCAGATAGATGGAATGTAAGAGTGCCAACCACACCGTTACAGTATTCCATGCATCAGTCTTGATAAATAAAGGGCAAATTCAATTAGGCTAAGTAGATGGTTATTTAACAATAGTCAATAAAATATTTCTTCACTGTACAGTAAATAAGGCTTATATTTAACCACAGCTTAGTATATTCCAATGTTAATACCAGGGCAGTTTGTTTTCATAGCTTGATCTAAACAACACTTTATGTTGACACTTCTGTTGCGTATTTAATGAAGTCATATCAAATATGCATGGCAAATAAATACTATGTTCCTGGTAAACCTTTATTCCTTCCCCGCTCTCTTGATCTTCTTGAGTGAAGTAATACACTTTTCACAATATATTTCTTCTCTCATAAAAATGCATATCACAACATTGAAACTAAATCTTATTTCAATATTTTTGCAAGACAGAAAAGAGAAATCTAGATTATTGTAAGTGCAGACGTGCTGCTATTTAAAATGCAGCTATGAACTCTACCTCAGTTGCCTCTGAGCATCCAGTCTATTGAGAAGTACCCTTTGACAGGGAGGATCAAGCCTTCTGAACGTCCTTAATCTGCTGCCCATTCGGAAAAAACATTATGGCAGTGCACATGAGGCCGCTGAGAAGCATCAGAGCTGATGGTGATGGCTGCTCTTGACTTTCTATGTATTCTACATATAGAAGCAAAGACACAGAGTTGCACAGTGTCTCTGAATCTGAGCATAGGTAAGGTGCTGCTGAGTACTTTAAGACTAAGGAGTATTAGGGGCCATAAATTGGAGTGGCTGGATGTGCCTTTGTTGTCCATGAGGTTGATACAAACCTGTATTACGAGCGACTTGGATTTCAGAGACTGGAAAAAGTCATATAATTGGCAGGTCCCAGAGTCTCTTACTTAACCCATTACTTAAGGCACAAGTAAAAGCTGAACAGAAGTGAGAAAGATGAACACATGCGCAGCCAATGCACTGCCTCCTGATTTCTGCCAAAGTCACATCTAGGCTGTGACACTGCTACAAGTGTCACTTCCCTGGAGGGAGTCAAAGATGGCAATTTGCTCTCAGATTCTTAGAACTGGCATGTGGTTCAGCTAAACAGAGCAAAATAGTGAATTTTTTTCCCTTTTCTGCAGATAAATATGAAGATAGAAACTGCTCTGCAGTGTTCGTCTTTCCCAGAAACAGGCTGTGTGATCTGTAAGAGTTTTCCTGGTAATTAAATTTTGTAAAGGATCTGAATCCCTTTATTTATACTGGGTAACTTTGAGACCAGAAATAACAAATGTTTGATTCTTGAGCTCAGCAGACTTTGAAATAAATGCTTATTTTTGTTCATCTCCAGCTTTGGGTATTTTCTGAAATGCAGCTTTAAAGCTAGCCTTCCTTGTAACTCACTATGGGATGTCTTTATACACCGCTGACAGTAATACAACTCATTTTGGGTGATTAACTTAACCCCCAGTATTGCAAGTGTCGTGCTGCATTAGCATATCTTTCAAGGAATAGTTGCAGTGTGAGAAAATTGCCTGTAGGATTATTTGCAGCTAGGAACCTGTGAAATGTAAAATAAAATTGAAGACTATAAAGTAAAACATCAAAGCTACCTAAAATATTAATAGCCAGCACTCTAAAAAGTAATTTAGAAGATTGCATGAGGTAGCGAAAATTACTAATTTAAAAACAGAGTTAAAAAAAAAAACAGGCAGGAGTTTAGAACAAAACAACAGACAATAGAAATTCATTTTATTCATACCATAATAGGAGTTCAAGGGATATTGAAGCCCTATCAGTTAGTGAGAGGGTCCAAAGTTTAATATTTGACCATCTTGAACTTAAAAAAAAATATGAAAGCAAAACTGACATTTTTCCCATTTCAAGATTGAAGGGAAAATATAAGGTATCTTTAGTAAACTACATGGTGTTAGGGCATTTTCAATTCTCATGGGAAATTTTGTTTAAAGAAAACATTTATTTTTTTAATTTGCTCTGTAGGAACTGTCTGTGGTCACTTGATTGGTTATTTCTTGGCCCTTTCTGGTTTGAAGTCAATCTGTGAGTACTCTGTCCATTCTTACTAGGTTTTTGTTTTGAGAGTAAAGTCATCAAGTGACATGGCGAATGTATTTCCTTTCCTTAGAGTGTAGCTTTAGTTTTATAGGTGTAATACCTGGATTTTGGAGTCATGAACACCTGGTTCAGCTCTTATGCCTGTCACTTACCAGCTGTGTGACCCCAGGGCCATTTGCTTAACATCCCTAAGCCTGGTTTCCTCATGTGTAAATTGGTAGTATCTGCCTCAATATGTTGTCAAAGTCCATCAGAGGCTGTCTGTAAGACTCTCAGCATATTGTGTGGTGAGTAGCAAACACTCAATAAAATGTATCTTTTTTTGTTAATGACTTGTCATTCAAGACAATAGCATCAGAGGTGGCAGACAAGACCCGTCAGGATGGCATGGAGCACCTTGTGAAGTGCACCTTTCATGATGTCTTTCCCTGGTGACAAAAGTTCCCTGAATAGAGCAGTCAGGAATATCAAGATAGAAGGGGGATTGTAGAATGAAAGACATGGAGAGTGAGAAAACGACAGGAAGGTTACTCTTGTGTCTAAGGAGTGAGGACTCAGTGGGTACGCTGGGTGGTCTAGGTAATCCCTACCTAATTAGAGAACAAAATGCTAAAATTGGACCTCTAAGTATAACATATTATGTTTCTCAATAGTTAATTCTTATTTAATTTTTTTTTTTTTGGTATCAGGGATTGAACCCAGGAGTGCTTAACCACTGAGCCACATCCCCAGTCCTTTTTATTTTTTTATTTTGAGACTGGGTCTCACCAAGTTGATTGGGACCTGGCTAAGTTACTGAGGCACTTTGATCTTGTGATCTTCCTGACTCAGCCTCTCAAGCAGCTGGGATTACAGGCATGGGCCACCACTCCCCAGCCAAATATTTTATGGTGTTTATGTAGGGCACACTGTGCTTAGGATAGAAGGCTAGAGCAGCTGCCATGTTTATTAAAGAAAAATACAATAAAACGACTTTAAAAAGGAAGAAATGAAGGAAGGTGGGAGGAAGAGAGAGAGAGAGAGAGAGAGAGAGAGAGAGAAAATTAGAGATGGGAGAGAGAAAGGAAAGAAGAAAGGAAAGATGGAAAGAATGAAGAAAGGAAGGATGAAAGGGAAGAAGAGAAAAAAATAAAGAATGCCCCTATATAAAAATGGTTAAAAAATGAAAAACAAAACAAAACTACTCAAAACAAGGATGATGGGGAAAATGATGATGATATCATTTATCACCACTGACCATATTTCATGCTTTTTACTGGGAATTTTAGTATTCACTTCTCTCTCTCTCTGTGTGTGTGTGTGTGTGTGTGTGTGTTGTCTGTTCTGTGTGTAATATTTATTTGTTTATTTATTTATGGAACTGGGGAATTGACCCCGAAAGCATTCTACCACTGAATTACATCCCAGTCCTTTTTTATTATACTTGAAGATGGGGTCTTACTAAGTTGTCCAGGTTGGCCTCACATTTTGGATCCTCCTTCCCCAGCCTCTTGAGTAGCTGTGATTACAGATGTACTCTTCTACACCTGGCTTTCTCTCTATTTTTATGTCTGGATTTTGGAAAAAAAATAGGCCTTTTCTCTATTTTATGTCTGGATTTATTTTCATTTTATAAGTGAGAAGATATGTTTAGGAAAGTTATATTACTTGTCTAAGATACACAGTATTTAGAAAATCAGGAATTTAGGAAACATGAAGAAAATATGCTTTAAAACATTGGCATCAAATCAGGTCATGTTATATGACATGAAGACACTAGACTAAAATATTGGAGAAATTATTATAAAAGTCATTGTGAATGTTGAACTTAAGCCATGTGAAGTGTAGCAAAGTATGCAGTGATACTATTATAATAAAATATCGTGTACTTATCAATTTATGCTTATCCTGCATATCATGTATATATATGGTTAGATTTTTCAAGTAATTATTAAGGTACAAGAAACATGTACCTTTCATCATGGTGCAGATGGTAATTACTTTTTAATACTAACTGAACTATCATTAGAAGCATACCGCTTTACAACACATACTGAGGAATTAATGAGACAGAGAACACAATACATTCTGTTGTACTTTAGCATCAACATCTAGTGCTTAGCATGTTGTATTTTTTGTTTGGCATTGTACCAGGACTTTGTGGTGACAAAGGAAGAGAACATGTGATCTGTATTCTCACTGAGCTCAGTTTAGCTAGGGATTATGAGATATATGAAACAATATACTATAAAAATGTTAAGAAAGCAAATAATTATAATAAATGATGTGGCTTAATCAGTGCTAGGAGAACTCATAAACAAGTCATATGGCTAGAATATTTGGGGGAAATTATCAACAAATGTAAAGAATTAATTTATAAGAAGACACATGAATAAGACAATATTAAAATAGACCACTGGAAAGATTCTTCATATTCTTGGCATTAGTAAAGTCTAACCATGATTAAAAATATAGAAGTCTAAAAAGAAAAGATTTTGCTACATAGAAATAAAAATCACATGTTGAGTAAACAATGTTTTACCAAAGAGTAAAACTAAAGAATAAAACTCAGTGGGTTCAATTTAACCAATCAATTCAACTCATTATGAGACAAATGAGTCACTCTCTTAAGTACATAGGAAGCTCAAAGAAATTGAGAAAGGGACATACTACCCCCAAAGAATGATGAACCTAGGATATGAACTGACATTTTATTGGAAAACATGCACAGGTGTGCACGTACATGCACACACACACACACACTCACAAATGGTTTTTAAGCACATTAAGATTTGCCTAATCTCACTCATGATAGGAAAAATGCAAATTCAAACTACTTTGAAATGCCATCTTTCAATGATCTAAGATGGAGTGGAGCCCAAAATAAACCACACTGGCTAACTAGGGAGGCAAATTACTCAAAGGAATTCTGGGTTAATGTCACAGAAAAGGAGGAATGATATTGGGTTGCAGGCAATATGAATAATTTAAAAATCAGCTATTGGGTATAAGTGTTAAAACTATACCATGTGATTACTTCATTTTGACAGAAATATTTCTGGTGAAGAGGTTAAATGTTCAGGAAATGTTCAAAATATTTTGTGTACTTGAACATGATTTAAGATTTTTGCTTTCAATCAAAATAGAGTTACCCAGCATGAAATTTATCCTTCTATTTGAAACAACTAAAAAAATGGGCAAAATATATTAAACCAGAGTTTTTAAGACATTGATCATACAGAATGCAGGACAATGACCTTTAAGTCAGGAAACAAATGGGGGAAACTCTAACATTGCTCGAGTTTACTGCCTTAGAGGATTTCAAGGCTGTAGCACATGAAGGAAGCTGAGCAATGCCTGAAAGATGTCTGGAGGTGGGAAGCAACTGAGAATCCGGAAAGACCAACCTGACGGAGAACTTGAAAAAGGTGCATCAACAAAAACAAAACTAACAAACAAACAAAAAAAACCTGCAGATATTTGCAGAGGTGTTCCCCTGGAGCCATCAGCAACTCTGTAACAATATGAGTAGCATACTCCTCAGCTACTGGGTCTGAGGAAACTACTGGAGGCCAGGAAAAGAAAACAGAAGAATTTATCTGATAGCATTAAAAAGCAACAGCACTGCTCAGAGATATCACGTGGTGCAAAGAATATTACTTATTCCCCAGCCAGACTCAAAAAGCATGTAATTTGTAGAGATTTGGAAATACTCAGAAGGGTCTTTTCTCAGTAGAGGAGAAAAATTAGATATAGACTACTGTTTTACTTCAGCCTAACAAATCTTTAAAGTAAGACCGTAAAGGATCAAACTGTTTCCAAGTTACTTAACAGAGTCCCAGAACAAAGCTTAGGAATTTCAGAGGAATATAAAAATATTCAACATTCAACAAGGTATGATTCATGATTTCTGGCATACAATTAACATATGAAGAGGCATAAAAAGAAGCAGCAAAATGAAATCCATAATGAGGAGAAAAATTAATCAATTAAAACCAATACAGTTCAGAAACAGATGTTGAAATTAATAGACAAGGACATTAAAACAGTTTTTATAACTGTACTCCATATACTTGAAAAGTTTGAGAAAATATTGAAAATGTTACATGGAGAAATGGAAGATACAAAAAAAAAAAAACTTAAACTTTTTCCAAAGATAAAAACTATAATGTCTGAGATGAAAAATGCACTAGATGGGATTAATGACAAATTAGACATTTCTGCCTAAAAGATTCGTGAACTTCAAGATGTATCAGTAGTAACTATTCACAATGAAAACCAGAAAAGACTTAAAGACAATAACAAAAAAGAAAAAAGAAAGAAAGAAGACTGATAATTAGGGAGCTATAGGTTTACTTTAGAAATTCTAATATATATAGTTGGAATCCTCAGAGAAAAGGAGAGTGAGGAAAATATTTGAGGAGATATTTGGGGAAAATAATGGCAAACATTTTCAAATGTGATGAAAACTACAAACCTACAGATCCAAGAGAGAAAACCATACAGAGGAATAAAATAACCTGTTTAAAAGGAGTGATAAAATGAAAATCTTAAAAGTAGATTAAAAGATATCTACACAGGACTAACAATAAGAATGGAGCATATTTCTTGTTGGAAAAAAATGCAAGTCAGAGAGTGGAGCAATATATTTTAAAAAATTGAAAAAAGAATTGTCCGTGTGTAATTCTATAACCAGATCACTTTCTATTTCAGCTTAGGAAAGGAGAGACCTGAAAGAACATCAAGGGAAGGAAAATACAGGACAAACCGCAAATTAATGACTTTCTTGAACTTACCAGATAATTGCAATGGGAAATCTTGGGATAAAATGAGTCAGCTGAGAAAGAAACAGGATCCAAGCCTTTGCTTACTTGGGCAGATACCACTGGCTGCTGTAAAAGTCAGTAAGAAGATACAGCTAAAAATTGTTAACAAATTGTTAGAGGTGGAATGTGGGCTGGCATGAGAGTGCAAAGTCTCACGGGGGACTTTACATATTTTAACATTCTCACATTCTTGTGGGAAGAACCTTGACCCCACCAGGTTCTAGCAGGTATGGTGATGGGGAAAATCTTCATATAAATTCCAATGGTGCTCAGTGGAGGAAGGGAAGAGCAGCCACAGCTTCAACTCTAGCCCAAACTATTTTCCCATCTTGCTTTTAGATCAAATGCCTCATTCTTTGAGTGTGGGTGGTGATATGATGAAGAGTAATAAAAAGAAGAAATAATTGCTTTGGAGTACAGGAAGAAGCTCATTGCAACTCTGGAACTATTTCAGAACTATTTTTTTGAAGGTGCAACCTATGGGGAGTGGCAAGTGTAAATTCCAGGTTCCACATTATAGCAGGAAAAGTGGCAAAAGTATTTGTGAAGAGTGTGCACCATTTGGACTCACAGACACTGCACCTAAGATTGAGGTTTAAATAAAATCTTAGCAAATGCCCCTTCTTTCTCCTCATACTACCATGCTAACAGCTGTGGAGTAAAAATAATGGTGGAGTACAATTGGAAGATAAGCGAAAAACAGATTCTCTCTAGGGAGCAGAATAGTGAAAAAATACAACACCAAGGGGGAAACAAACACTAACAAATCACCTCAGACCAAAATCCCATGCTCCTAACCGTAGATTGCACTAGAGGAATTTGAAGCCGTTGGGGAACTGAGGCCAGACATGAAGATAAATTTCAGACAGGCTCAGTTTCTTACTAGATTAATTAACACAAAAGCGTCACTAATGGGCTTTCCAAAAAAGTTGTGCTCACCTCCATGCATAAAAATATTTATGTCAGTATCTACTGTTCCACATAAAATATCTGACTTTCAAGTGAAGCCACAAAAAAGAAGACAAGAAAACAAAACATTCTCAAAAGACAAAGCAATCTTCAAAACTGGACACAGTTATGACATAAAATAATTGTAATTAAAACATTAAAAACTAATGGAAAAGTTCGACTGCATGCACGATCACATGGATCATTTCAACAGAGAGAAACTGGAAAGAATTAAGTGGAAATAGAAGAAATCAAAAACATAGTAACATCAATGAAGAATATCTTTTATGGGCTCATCGGTAGACTTGACACAACTAAGTAAACAATCAGTGAACTTCAAGAGAGGTCAATAGAGGGCTGGGGATGTGGCTCAAGTGGTAGCACGCTCGCCTGGCATGCGTGCGGCCCAGGTTCGATCCTCAGCACCACATACAAACAAAGATGTTGTGTCCGCCAAAAGCTAAAAAAATAAATAAATATTAAAAAAATTCTCTCTCTCTCTTCTCTCTCACTCTCTCTTTAACAGTTTAAAAAAACAAAAGAGAGGTCAATAGAGCACATAATCTGAAACACTAAAAGAGGCAGAGAGAGGATGAAAACATCCAAGAACTATGGGACAATATCAACAATTTGAGCAAAGTGGTACTGGATTTGCAGAAAGAGAAGAGACTGAGAGAACAGAATTATTCAAAGAAAGTTGAAAGTTGAAAGATTTTCAAAATTATGACAAACATTAAGTAAACTTGTCCAAGAAGATTAGAGAATACCAAACAGGGTAAACACCATTAAATCAACAGCTGCATGTCAAATACCAAGACATCATTTTGAAGGCAGCCAGAGGGAAAAAAAAGATATATTACCTACAAAGAAATAGGACAATAATTTTAGTGAACTTCTCATTAGAAACCTTGTGAGTTCAAGAAGACAAGCGAGGGTTAGGTTTAGAATGTTGAAAGGAAAAAGAAAAAAAAAAAGAAGAGAGAGGAGGAGGAGAAGGAAAAGAAGAGAAAAAAAAGAAAAGTCTGTCAAGCCAGCATTCTGTATTCAGATAAAATAGCCTCTAAAAGAGGAGAAGAAATAAGTACTTTTTCAGACACAAAAATGGAGATAACTCATCCATAGCAGTTCCACTCTTTAGAGAATTTTTCAGGCAGAAGTAATATGATCTTAATGAGAAGAAATGACAAGTATTAAAAGATGAACAAACTAAGATAAAATAAAATTTATTTTCTCTTAGAATTTAATAGCTCTAGAAGATATTGTTAAATAAAAATAGCAATAAACTAATACATATTTGGTGAACAGGTTAAAAATTATGATAGTGGTGCAAAGCTGTGAGGGAGAAATTGGGAGAGCCCACATAAGATCCTAACACTGTAACTGAAGTAGTACATTATTTAAAGGAAGGCTCACAGAGTTTAAAATGGTTACAATTTTTTAAAAGGTATGACAATCATTAATAAGAGAGATGAGATAAAATCATAAAAGTTGATTAGTTTACTCAAAAGAAGACAGAAAAACTGAAAAAGAGATATAAACATATAATCTAGACATTGCATTCCTAGATTTTTATCTAAGCAACATGAAAATATATTTCCTTTGTAAGAATTGCACATAAATGTTCATAGCGGGTTTATTTGTAAATATAAAAATCTGGGCACAACTTGAATCTGTTCACCAACAGATGAATCTATAAGAAAATTGTGTATATTCAGACAATGTAATATTTATTATGGAGCAAAAGGTATACAGTATCAATATATGCAATATGGATGAAACCCCAAATAATGACAGTGAGTGAAAGAAACCAGTCAAAGGATGCATATTTTTATTTGTATAAAATTGTGGAAAAGGCAAACTAATCTATAGTGAAAAAAGTAGATTGGTGGTTTCCTAGAAATAGGAGTATGTACAGGTAGTGTATGTGAGGTCATTATGTGTCAGGAGAAAATATTAGATGTTGAACATGTTTATCTGGATGTGATGCTTTCATAAGTATTCATTCATGATGTGTATAAAACACATTTATGTTTATATATTACACACGTAAAACATAAATTTTAGCATTAAAGACGTACTTCTTGTTTTATGTGAATTATACCTCAATGAAACTTTTGTTATATGTTCAAGACTGACACATTACAGCAATTTCTGATTTGAGGCAACCCTATTTTTTATTTCCTTATACCTTTATTTTACTTCTATAAACTTGGCCTTCTAATTTTCTGATGCAGGACCAGAATAATATGCTAAATTTCACTTGTACAAGAATTGTGGTCCCCAAATATTAAAATATTTGCATCATTAATATGTTACTTAGTAGTATTACAAAGTTCAAAATTTCTACTTTTAATTTACATTTAGTATCCTTTGCATCAAAGTCACTGTGTGTTAGCTTCCCATCAAATCCTTTTCCTCTTTTTCTTGGACACATAACTAGACTATATTTCCTATTGTCTCTTGCACTTACTTGTGGCCTTGTGAATGAACTCTGCTCAGTGGCATGTAAGCTGACTGACAGATACAACATTCCATCTTAGTCATCAAATACCTTTTTGTATATGACACTCCATGGCTGAATGAGGACCCCTCCAACACCCATAGAAAGGTAGAGAGCCACAATATAGAAAATGCTTTTGTCTATAAATTAAAAAGTGGAAACCTGCCCATTAAGAAATAGTAGAGTTAGATCAGTATGTGGTCATGAATTTAAATTTTATTGGGATAAGCCATAAAATTTGGTGGTTGGTTTTCTACATCATCCATATTACCACACATTGTTAATTTTTATAACATTAATGGAAGTAATAAAAGTGACCCTCATGTCAGAGTCTCCTACTGAGCAATTCCTTTTCTGAGACATTTTTATACACATTACTCTGCTTCATGACTCAGAATAGATGTTTAATGGATACTTTTTAACTTTATAGATTTACTTTTCCCCTTTTCTTTTTGGAATACAGCAACAAAAAACAAAATACTTCTATTTGCTTTAATTAGCAAATAATTTATGAAACATTTATTTATGATAAAATGAAAAAGTTAGTTTTAGGATTTTTGTCAATATTGTTGTCTTACAGTAGCTTTCTCTATTATCTGTAAGAATAAGAATCAAATAGCATTGCTGTTTAGTGAAGTAATTACTATTGAAATAGAGTGTGTATAAGGATTTGTAGTTACTTGCAGAAAACGTATTCACACTTTTGATCAAAATTCCATTATACTATTCCAAATTATGTTTTCAAAAACAAATTACAAAACAAAGTATTCTTTAGTGCAAAATCATCTTGTAAAAGGATTATTTTCATGGAAGCGATATTTCATTTCAATTTGTGGGTGTTATTTCTACAGAAACTATTACGTGGTTCTATTCTCTACAGGATTTACTAAAACAAGTTTGACTTCAAGAATGCAAAAGGAGTATAGCCAGTTGGTTCTATAGTCCAACTAGCTGGTAATTGTTAAAAAGGCAACCCATGGTGTTCCTTCCCTGGTAGCTGCCACACCACCAGCAGTAGGCACTCACTCCACGCTGCATGTGGCCCAGACATAGGCCCTAAATGCAACACACACCCAGAGGGGGCAAACACTCTCAAATCACAAAACTTAGCCTTTCTAGAGAAATTACTACAATCATAGAAGAATTGCTATTTCTTTAAGGAATAAAAAAGGAATATTTGTGGGTAGTTGGGAATGTTTGGGGTGGGAGATGTAAAATTGCCACTCCCAGATGTAGAAAAGTTTTCCCTGGAAGCACGTTGTTGAATGGGGCCCTTATTTGACAAGTACAGACAGGCTTTGAAAAAAATGTGAATGAACTCAGTTCAGAGGGTGGCGTTACCTGGGGCTATGTGTGTTACGCGCTGAGATCACAGATGTTCAATGAACATTGAGATAATCTCCATCAAGCTCTATTGTTACTTCTTTGCTTATTTATTAGAAATACCTGTTCACTAGAGAAGTAGAAAGTACAAGTTTGGCAATATGTAGACTCACTCTATACCGACTACAAGTGAAATGATCATCCAAATAGTAGAGGACCTAAAAGCTTGGGAAGGTTGGGAATACCGCAAAGATAGGTTGAAGAGAAAGCCTTCAGGCAGTTCATAGATCACTGACCTTCAGATGAGTAAGGAGTCACTCAAACCCTCCTCTACACCTTATTAAAAAATATATCAAGGGACCTAATGTGAATAAATCAACTCCATTCCTCTTCCCTGCAAGATCATAAATAGAAAATAAAAAAGCTTAAGTCAGAGAGCTGAAAAAGAACTTAGAGAAGTCAGAGTTCACCAGTTTGCCTCTCAGCGTAGGATGGCATCTAAGTCTAACAAGGCAGGCAATGAATATTCTTCAAGGTGGCTGGTGGTTCACCCTGCTCAAATGGATGTCCAACTATGCTTATTAAAAGAAATGAGCTTTTTCTTTGCACTGAAACCAGTGGCAAAATCCTTTTCAAACTGGGATGTGTTAAATATCAGAATCCACCTATGCTCTTATTGAGGTTTATATTGAACTTCCCGCCAATACTAGGTAATGTGATTTAGAAGTGCCACTTTTATCTAACTTATCCAAGGATCAGTGGGATAATTTAAAAGAAAACAAACTTTTTTTTTCCTTTTTTCTTTTATTGTCTTTACTTTTCTTCCTGTCCACAATAGTTGTGGCTGGAATTTAAAATGCTCCCCCCTGCTTCCTCTTCTCCCTTTATGTTACTTCCAGGGACCTGATTTGATTGGTATTAGAAAAAAAATTAGTATAATGAAGAGGGCTCTGGATAGAAGTCAAGAGACTCATAGATTCCAGGGCCTGTTGTATGTTTTAAAGTCGTTGGGCAATCATTTGCCCTCTGTGAGGAGGTGATAATGAGCACAAAGAAACCTTAGCTTTATCAAAAGCTTTTTTGTTGAATTCCCAATATGTACTTATCACTTTACAAGTACACTGTCATTTAATCCCCCAACAATCCCTTGAGATATTAGATCAGTAAGTTGTCCAGTGTAATCACACGGGCAAGTGATGATGTATAAATCAGTACTTCCTTCACTTCTCAGGGTACCTCCCAGCTCTATGGTTACTCTGGGAACTGAAGGTGCTATGTTAGGAGCATCCAGAAAGACAAAACTTTTGTCTTTGACTCATGCCATTTCTATCATGAATAAAATAAACCAAAAACAAGTAAACTACTTTTCCTTGACACTAAGGAAGTGTCTTGCCCCTCAGAGGTAGAAGTGTATGATCTACTAAAATTCAGATTTCACTGGCCCTGAAACCACTAAACTATTGTTAATGACACAAAGGGAGATTCAGAAAAATATTAACTGCTTTCTAGCTTTAATATGCTCAAATTTGTACTATTTGGCAGTCTTATTGAGAACAAATGTACTGCAGAATTAATTGTCAGCATTGAACAATAGCTTAGGTTAGCAGTTCTCAACTGGTGAAATTTTACAAACCTTTCCCCCACTTGGACATCTAGCAATGTCTGGGGACCATGTTTTATTTTTATTTTTTTTACATATTAATTATACTGGAAGGAGGATTTCATTGTGGCATATTTGTACATATACAAAGTCATGATTTGATCAATTTCTCGCCCCCATTCTGCCTCCACCTATCCCTCCTCCCACCCCTGATCACCTTCCTCTATCCTATTGGTCTTATAATATTTAAAGACATTTTTGATTGTGGTGTCTGTGGGGGTGTGTACTATTAACATCTAGTACATACAAGCCTGGGATGCTGCAAACTGTTTCACAATGCACAAAAATGTCCCACAACAAAGAATTATCTGACTCAAAATATCAATGGTGCTGAGAGTGAGAAATTTTGGCTTCATTAAGAAACATTGCTTTGGTGTCATCTTGTGCTAGATACTCTGCGAGTTGCTAGGAATGTGAAATGAACAGGATATAATCACTGTCTGAAGGAAGGTGAGTGACCAGCTTCAGGTGGTATGGTAAAGGCTTTGATGAACCTGGTGCAGTGTAGCAAATCACCTGTGGGCCAGTTCATCCTTATTGGAGAGTGAAGGAAATATCTTGAAAGTGATTTGACCAAGCAAAAGGAGATATGGATGGGTGAAGGGATGGTGGTATTCCAGAAAGAGGAAACAGTGTAAGCAGAGTTGCAAAAGTGTTAAGTAGAATAGTCAATTCAGTGTATAGTCATTATTGAAGTTTAAAAGTGGGGAGTATGAAGAATCAGGAGATAAGCCTGGAGGTGTAAGTTCAAGCCCAGTCATGGAGGGACTTAATCATTAAAGTGAAGATTTTGGGTACTACCATTAGCATGTGTTAGAGCTTCTTCTTTCTGGAGGATCTTTATTTATTTATTTATTTCCCATGAGAATAATCCAGGAACTAGCTAGCAAGGGCTGCCATGAATAGAACTGGAGCCAGAATGGATATCCACCATGAATGGAATCCAAGAGGGAAATGAGAACACTCTGACAACGCAGTCCCAATGTCTTCTCTCAGCAGTAGATTCTGATATGCCACCCTGCTGTGTTTCTAGTTTAGATTTTGATGGTAAGATCCACTTCAATTCAGGTCAATGGTTGAACCAAATTTAGGAGAAGGAGACAAGATTACTACACAGCCAGTAGACTAGTTAGCAGAGTTCTATTATAGTGTAAGGCCATAGATCCCAAACCATGGTCTCCTTCACTCCATCCCAGTCCAGTGAAGTTTAGAATTATGTCACTTCCTCAATAGGCTGACAAGTGTTGCACAGCATTGGAATATTGTTGGAACTGCCTTTTCTTCAATGTTATCTGAGGCTACAAAGAAAATTCCAATATTACTGGAAACTTGTCTCAAATTGCAAAAGTCAGTCTCCCTTAATCATGGTGTATTAGGACAGCTTTTATTCTATAAATGAAAATAAGAATAAGCAGTTGAAAGGTAGTTTCTGAAAGTTCCAAAAGCAGTGCAGTGGAAGCCCAGGTGGACTCACTATTATCACAACAGCAGAAATGTGATACATGTTGCTACATCAGTAGGTTCCCATTTAGTGTTCATGTTCTACTCAGGGTAGTTTAAGGAAGTTCTTCCCAGACTAAGCAAGGGAAGAGAAGGAGAAGCTCCATGTTGTGACTTTTCTAGATCTTCACCAAGAAAACTACAGCCATTTGCATTTTTCCAAATGTAAAGATGCTGCACTAGTTTGGCTTCAAGGCTGACAATGCAAATAAGATGGGCTCTTTGTTTGAAAACATAAATAAGTAAACATTTTTTTTTAAAAAAATGAGGATATAAGGGAGGAACAAATTCTCTAATCTTGAATCCCAGCCTCTCAGAATTGTGACCAGCCTTGGTTTTAGATGTGGATTTCTGCTTTTCCATGTGTCCTGAGCTGCTGTTTTCAATGCCATTTTTAGGAGAATACTTTCTTTTTGTTTTGAACTGACTGTAGGTGGCTAAATCACAAATGGTTAGGAATGAACTTTCAGGGGAATGGCCCTAGACTGCATTACTCAGCATTTGTTGCCAATTAGGCCTATTTCCTAGTACTGTTCTCCTGTAAGTAGGGAGCTATAGAGTCTTTCTCCACTTTGATAATCACTTTTTGTGATTATATTGTTTTTATTTTTTTCTAGATTCTCAGAAGTAATGAGCACATACAATGATGGGTGTGAGAAGGAGAAAGGACTAGCTGGTAAGGAAAGATGCTTGTAAAGAAGTTTCCATTTCACTTTTTACCATATCTTCACAAGGTCAATCGAATTTAATCTTGAAATTAAAATTTATTATCTACAATCTATTTCATACAAAATAATTTCATTCAAGACCATACTTTGTAGTTCCTATGAGCAATTTAAACAAATTATTCAGAGACAGTTTTCCTAGCAGTATAGTTGAAGAAACAAATCTCCTTAGCTATTTTTTTATGAATATGCCATGTTCTATATTTAATTTGTAAGGGGTAAACTGTTTCCCAGATTATTGTAGTGTTCTTCTTCAGACATGGGATGAAAGAAAAATCCTTTACTCTTTGATATCATACCATTAGCTAGTACCATTAGGATTTATTCAGTTAGCTTCTAGGGTGCTGTATTTATTTATGGGAATTTTGCAAACTTTGTGGTATAAACTTAAGTGAAATAAAGGAGGCTTTTTCATTTCACACCCCAAAACATTATGTAGGGACACAAACCACAGTTTTCCTTTTACTTTTCATAATGTAAAGATCAAAGGCAGATTTTAGGACAAATAATTGTCTAGTTTCATATAGATTTCTTCTCTGTTCTGGGTTCTCATTGCATATAATGGGTGATAAGTGTTCAATAGGACAGTGCTCTTGGTTAATTGGATATCCTGCTATTCTAATATTTTCATCACGATATCTTGACATTCCAGATCTCTTTAGGCTGTTTTCTGGGAGTAAGAGACGAGAAGAAAAAAAAAATAGCCTCTTGAAACTGTCCCTCTGCTTAACTCCTGCTTTCCTATCACATCTGCGTGCATAATACATCATAACAAATTAGATGTGGCAAAGGCATGGAACTGGCATTATGTGAGTTTGTGGCAAGAGTTGTAGTGGATGTAATAGAAAAGGAAGAGATTGGGGGAGGGCAAGGGAAAGAAGAAACTAATGAATGAAGACCACCATAGAACATGGCAACTGATATGCATCTTCTTGTTTTTTTAAAGCCAAAGATCAATAACTAAAAGAGAAATGAAAAGGGAAAATGCAAAACCAATTTTGTTGCCTATGCCAGTGTGCTAAGAGATTAAAAATTAAGCAACATGTTTGGTTGTAGAGGGGAAGATATTCATTGGTTTTTAGGTAGTGAAAGTAACTATGACTGGGGGGAAAAAACCCTTTATTTCTCATGTTAACCTGAAAATAAATGAAAGAAAGATATTGGGGTTGTAATTCAAGCTTATTAGAAGCATTTTCTAGTAGATGGCAAACAATCTTCTTGACTGAATGAACCCTGGTCGAAATTGCAGCTCTACCCATAAACACCATGGCTACTCTGTTCAGTTCCTACCTTATAATGACTGGATTAAAGTGTTTTTCTTATGTGATTGTATGTCTTCTGCCCTCCTGACACATGAAATTGGCCAATTTAGAAGCACCGGTACCTGGTGGTCATTGAAAGACCATTGTCCCTGAAGTGCTATTAGTACATGTCATATCTTGGCCAGTAACTGATGCAAGGACCAGGTCTGTCTCTAAAAGGTCTGAATAGCCACTTTCAAAATGGCACAGCCAGCTGATATCTGCAGATGATTTTCAATGTTTTTACTTGGTCTGATAAAAGCAAGAGAAACTGGAATTGGACTCAGAGTCCTCTTCATTTTTTGTCTCTTTCCCCTCCCCCCTGTTTTCCTTTTTTTTTTTTCTTTCCTGTCTCTTTTTATTTTTTCTTACTCATTTGCTGTCTGTTTTCTACAAATCCATAAGGGAAATAATAAATTCTCAGCAACATGGAAGTTGGATTACGTTCAAGAGAAGCCCCAAATATTAAAGTGGTTACGATACAGGCTATAAATCTTTTTTTTTCCCCCTGTCCTGCTCTCCTCAGGTTCTATTTCCTTCACTTCCTCTCAGTCCTATCACTCCTCTTTTCATCTCAGGCCAGTCAGCCCTCTCTGCAAGGAGGAATGTAACAGATTGCTTTGTGAAGCATTTGCCATTCTCCAGGTTTTTTCTCATCATTCTCTTGCAGCCTTTTTTTTTTTTTTTTTCCAATGCTCCTGACAATGTGGAAGAGTTCCCTAGCCAATCATTTCCTGGCATTCTATTGGTTCCATGGCGGGATCTGAGGAAGCCCATCAGCCTCTGCTAGGCTGATAACCATCATTGCTTCTAATGTGTGCTTCGGTGTTTCTCATCACAGCATGCATCTGTTGGGGAGATAAAAGGAGAGATTTACAAATATATAATCAGCAGATGTATGAAGGCTGTGGAGGCAAAGTAGACTAAGAGGAAAGCATACCCACTTTTTTCTTGGGCTAAGAGTAGATAAATATGCTGGCTTTTGTATGATTAGGTCATTACTAACACCTGGAGGCTGTCTCAGTCCTTGGAGAAAAACCATGGAGAATATTTGGTAACGAACACATTTGGTTCACAGAGGGGGTTATTCAGAGCCAGATTGGAAAACATTTTAAAATGGAATATTGCCTGCATAAAAGAGGCAGATATTTCAGCTCTGCTACATAACAGGAGTTCTCTAGTGGATCCTTCTACATAATGGAGCCGTATGGTAGGTCTATGGAATATCACACTCTGATGTCAGAAAAGCATACATATTCTTAGCCAAATGTTTGCATGCACATTAGAGCACACACAGTATCACTCCATCACTTTCTCCTGGGCTCTGGTGTATTAGTGCCACAGTCTCAATTGCATAAGGAGCTTCACTTAAACCAGTGGGGTTTCTGAATACTAATGGAGAGTTTTCATAACTGTAATCTTTTAAATATTGTTGAAGTCTGTCTGCTATTGCTGTTAAGCATCCTCTTTTTTTTTTCCTCCTCTAAATTTCCTACATGAAAAACATGGGAAATTTTAGAAGTATCGGAACGACTTTATATTTGAAGCTCTATTTTCCTTAATAAAAAACTGATAGATGCTGCCTCTCCTGATAAAAACCTATTTTGTTGATGAATTTGTCCATCATGTGTGTTAGAAATCATGCTTTTTTAAGGAAGGGAAAGAGGACAGATCAAAAACTCAAAGGAGGTCTGGGATTGTGGCTCAGTGATAGAGCGCTAACCTCACATGTGTGAGGCACTGGGTTTGATTATCAGCACCGCAAATAAATAAATAAAATAAAGTTCCATTGACAACGAAAAAAATATTAAAAAAACTCAAAGGAAAGGAAATAAATTTGCTGACATTAATTACCTAGCCTTTTCTTGATAACAAGAAAAACACAGTGCAGTGAACCCCAATTTCTAGAAAAGTATATATAACCAAGAGAAACTCCATGGGTCACACTAAGTCATAAGAATATTGGGAGGTTGCATTAGGATGATACTGTCCGACAGAGAGGAATTGCCTGCCCTGGTAAGAGATTAAAAATTTAATACTGTCGGATATTATATCATTCTAGGTCTCCTGTTATTCCTTCTCATTTTCTCGCATTTCTACTTTCTGTTCTATCCAAGGTGAAAATCTTGTGCTTTTTGAATTTTTAAGGAATTTTTCAACCTTTTCCTTTTGTAAATTGATTATCTTTATGGGCTAAATTTCTTACTTAAACTGGAAACTTTTCTTTCTATATTCTGGAGTTAGAGAAAATAATTAACCTGGGTGCTGAATCTGTCTCCAAAAAAAGAAAAAATAGTATTGATTTTGTAGATTTAAATGAATAAAGACACCAAAATAAAACTGGCACAAAATAATGTAAATACCCGCATCAGACTTGTGGCTTCTTTGGTCTAACTTTACCTAAGCTATTTTAGGACATAGCTACCTGTCTTTCACAATTAGAAATCTTCTATCTCCAGAGTGAGATAAAGAAATTATATCTGTTTTTCTTCATTGTCTAAAAGGTATAAGCATAATCTATATGATAAACATGTGGCAAGCAACTGGCACATAAATAATTCAGGAATGTTAAACAAGGGATACATTTCAGAACGTCATTCCCAACATCCCGCCTGGCCCTTCCCCCTTCCCATCTGCAGGACTCCAAACCAGCCCCACAGACATGATCAGTTTGGAATTGAAGGAACTTCTCAAATTCCAAGTTCAGAGCAAACCAAAATGAAACAAAGCTTGCTATTTGATTTTTGAAGTACTATATATCCTTTTTAGGAGACAAATTTACCCATTCTTTCTGTTGAACTATTCTGAAATTCAGATAAAACTAAATTTGAAGAGGGTTTCTCTCTTCCTACTTACATCCTACTTCATAAAATTTCTGAGTCATGGTGTTTTATGGTTTCATAAAAAATACACTGGGTATTTAATTTAACTTTCTCAAGGAAATACTTGCCCTTAAGATTCTTCTAATAATGCTATATTTGAATTCAACGAATTTATGTTCATAATGTTTCCTATCTTGTGGAATTTTCTTTGTGGTCCATCTTATGGCAATTGGGGGATAAAAAAATAAAAATCAATATTGTATTACCAATTTCTGTTAAACACCACCAGTTTCTCTTCCTCCTCCCAATGGATTCTCATCTACACAATCTTTTTTTTAAGGCATTAGTATAAAATAATACTTTGCTTCATAGCCCAAACATAACATTGGGGAGGAAAAGAAAAAAATACCATTACAGAACAACTATTAGTTTTTTACTTAACTTTTCTTCAGGTGTTGATGCAAAAAACATAATTGCAACAATTCTACTATCCCCCTATATACAATAGCTAGTCAGGCTATTATTTTATGGGATAGATATGATGGCTTTATCTGATAGAAATGGTTTTTCTAATTTTTTTAGGTTGAATATATATTTTGAATACTGAAAAAATTTGAAAATATTCAAAAGTTTACAATATTGTAATACTTTATATGCATGTAGCTTTCCCTCTGCATTGGTATTGGTGAGCAGATACTAACAATAACACTTGGAGAACTTTATTATCCAATTTTGTGTGCATTCAATAGGATTATGAGTTTTTGATCATACAAATGCAAAAGAGATTTGGCAGTAACAGGAAGTAACAGAGTTCTAGAAGCACAATTTTCATTTTATTAATCTGAGATAGAACTAGTGTTTCCAAATTGCTACACAGCTTGAATTATCTGTTCAGCTTTCTCTGTTTATTCCTTGCACCACTAACCTCAGAATGTTGATGGTTTACATAAATTCACTATCCTATGAAATCGGGGGAAGGGGGTGTAGAGGCTGGAAATCTTTGGATGCTATCCACACGACTAAGTTTGAGCCAATATAATTTTTAGCTTTCTTTGTGGGTGGTCTCTGTTAGTGTTGCTTAGTGACCTGTGCCAGTTAGAATTGATGAAGATGACTCTGAAGATATATTTAAGTTAGATAATTATATCAGCTCACAAATTTACTATGACTATTTCTAATGTGTCTTTGAAATCTGTGCTAAATTTTTCCTTCTGTGTGAGAAACTTAAAATGAGGTGACTCTTTTACTTTAGCAACTAAGTCCCTTTAAAGGGTCATTTATCTATTTTTTTTAAATTGTATGCCACTTGAGTGCAGTGGATAGTGAGGTTCCAGAGTCTTAGTCTGTACAAAATGTGAAACCCAGAATTTTCTAACAGAGGGCATTTTTCCAGAGCTCTCATTACCTCTTTCATACTATGCTGTCTTTATACAGACTATCTCAGGTCATGCCCTCTGAATGAGTACTGTGATTGACATCTGTGTTCCAGCCACTACATCTCTTCAATGAAAAAATTGCCATTGTCTCAGGTCCTCACCACCAGTACTCCCACTCCATCTTCTACCTCCATGTGAATAATGCACCTGTCAACCAGACTTCCATTTTTTTTAAAATTTTACATTGTAACCACTCAGCCTTCTGGCCACAAGTCCATCAGTGAGAGAACTCTTCTACTTTATTATCCTGCTCATCAAGAACCACCTATTAGCTTCCAACTTCCTTCACTGCCTCAATCCCACAAAATTCCCCTTCCATCTCTCCCACTTCTTGGATTTCTCCATTTTCTTCAAGTCTATTGTCAACTCTGACAGCAACCTAATATTGTAAAGACCTCATTTACTAAGCTCTCAGATTTCTCTTGTCTTGTTCTTAGATCTACTCTATGCTTCCCCAGACTGAAAGAGGTCTGCTTCAATTTTGAATTGGAAGAAAATATTACTAATCTCAATGGTATTTCTCAGTTCCTGTTTCACTGAGTTAATTCAAAAAGAGACTCTAATGAATTCAAATTAACCTCAAGTTTTGATTACTGGGTTAGTAATGGTATCATTGGCAGAAATAGAAACTTTTGTGGAATGGAAGGGTATGGTAAAATGGAGGTGAGGAATTCTGAGTTCAGTTATTTGATGTACAATCAATATGAGTATTTCATTTAAAATGTTCTTTAGGAATAACAAGGTGCTCATCAACCAATGAGTGAATAAAGGAAATATGGTGCATATACAAAATGTAATATGATTTAGCCATCAAAGATTAAATCTTGTCCTATATGAAAACATGGGTAGAACTGGAGATCATTATGCTAAATGAAATAAGCCAGGATAAAAAATGACAAGTGCTGCATAATCTTACTTATAGGTGGAATCTTAAAAAGTTGATCTCATAGATGTTAAGAATTGAATGGTTGTTACCAGAGGCTGGAAAGAGTAGGGAGAGGGAGGAATGTGGAATAGCTATATCAATGGGTGCTAAGCTGTAATTAGAAGAAAGAAGTTCTGGTGTGTTATGGTACAACAGTGTGACCATGGATAATAGTAATGTTTTTTTTTTTTTTTTTAAAGAGAGAGTGAGAGACAGAGAGAAGAGAGAATTTTTTAATATTTATTTTTTAGTTCTTGGCGGACACAACATCTTTGTATGTGGTGCTGAGGATCGAACCCGGGCCGCACGCATGCCAGGCGAGCGCGCTACCGCTTGAGCCACATCTCCAGCCCCAGTAATGTTGAACTGTACATTTTGAAAAGCTAAAAGAAAGGATTTTAAAAAAATATGTTCATAAAAAGAAATGATAAACATTTGAGGAGATATATGTTTAATCTGATTTAAATATTATACATGTGTACACATCTCAATACGTCATGTAGTAGCCCATTAATCTGTACAATTTTTATGTATCCGTTAAAAAATCAATTTCATTTAAAAAATGAAAAATGCAAGATTGTAAGTTTCTGGAGAGGTGAGGTCTGCAGATGGCTATCTGGAAGTTGTTTGCATAATTGTCACCATACAATAGCAGGAAGGGAGTGAGTCTTCAACACCTGCATATTTTGGGTTCTATCATAGATTCTTTTCATAAATGTTATCACATTTAATCTTCCCCCAAACTGAAAGGGTAGATATCATTATTTCCATTTTACAAGTTAGGAAACGGAGTCTTAAGAACTCCATGGATATAAGACACCAAAATGGAAAAATATAAAAGAAATAGAGTCTAAGGGACACAAAGCAGTTTTAGTGTAACTAGTCACTCAACAAATACTTGTTGGATAATTAATTTAACATTATCACCAAGATGCAAGGAAAGGAGAATTTAAGGAAAAATGAAGTTTTTTTAAAAAATATATTTTTAATTCTTTTTTAGTTGTAGTTGAACACAATAACTTTATTTTATTTATTTATTTATTTATTTATTTATTTATTTATTTATTTATTTATATGTGGTGCTGAGGATCGAACCTAGCGTCTTGCACATGCTAGGTGAGCATTCTACCACTGAGCCCCAACCCCAGACCCAAATGAAGTGTTTTTTGATGCTGAATGCCAAATGTTCTAGGAAGCAAAAGAAAGACAGAAAGGAGTAATTTGGTGTTCCATGCTCACTTATTGGTGATCGTAAGAATGCAGGCTCAGAGTGAAGAGGGCTGAAGTTAATCACACAACACAGGAAAAAAAAAAGATAGTTTAGAGAAATGCAGCTGTGACAGAATGGAGAGCTTCAGAGTTCAGGAGATTTTGGTGAAGATTTGCCTTCAATTATTTTTGTGGCTTTTATTAGTCAATAGATGCTATGTCATTGTCCATGGGAAATCCCAGTAAGTTTGCATAGGAAACTTAGTTTCCATAGGAAAATGACCTTTCAAGTTGTCACTGTAGGAGGTGACAAAGGGTAGCCTACATCTATGCAGCCTCTTGGCATGTCAGCTTGCTTTCTGATGGCTCAGGCAGCAGAGGGGATTTTAGAGAATTCACACCCACTCCTAACCATGTTCCATCAGAGATCTCTTCAGCTCATAGCCCGATGACAGAACAGTCAGTGGCCCAACCTACCTTCAAAGGAAGCTAGAATATATAGGGACCCTATGTGGTACTTGTTAAGTGCAACTCTCTCTCTCTCTCTCTCTTTTTTCTTTTAATTTATTTTTTAGATGTAGTTGGACACAATACCTTTATTTTTTTTAATATATGTGTGCTGAGGATCAAAACTAGGGCCCCATATGTGCTAGGCAAGTGCTCTACAGCTGAGCCCCAAGTGCAACTCTTTTTGCCACATAAATGAAGAAGGTCATATTGCTTATCAAAACCTTACAACTACATTATACACCTTGGACTTTCCCAAAGGTCTTGAAGAACTGCCTTCTATTTGAACCAGGTGATCCTGGAATGGCTGGTAGATTTCATATTGAAATTATTCCAATCCTAGTTGGCTGTGATGTCTTTCCCCTCTTAACAAGTTAAGATTAGGAACTGTAATTTTGGAAAATGCATAACATAAAACGTACGGTGACATTTGGCAGCTTTGTGGATTTTACAATCTTGCGTGAATCTGGGCAAAGAGAGGCTGAAAGGTAGCATTCCACCAGGGATGAGAAAAATAGAAAACAATAAATGAATCAGCAACACCAGCTGTTTCTAGAAACTGTGGGATTGAAACTTTATATTTTACCTTCCCTTACTACCTTTTACAGATTTCACAAGCCTAAATTCATTGTGTATCGATGTTAGCCTTCATGCTCTGAGGAACAGAGCACGAGGTGGGGAGGGTGAGGCTGGGTCCCTTTAACTTCTTCTTAGACAGTTGGCAGTCACTTGCACTGTCATTTTAACCTGAAGATTCAGTACTCACATTTTTCTAGTATTCCATATATAGAATGGTTGCTATTCTTCTCTCCCCAAGTCTCAGAACACCATCAACCATCCTGAACAAAACCCCAAAAGCTGCGATAAAAAGGTTTTAAAATCTCAGAAAGTAGAGCCTGAGGAAGAAGCTCCACCGTAGAGGCGAATTTGCATCACCCAGTGGAAAAGGAAGTCTCTTCCTTCCATAAAAGGGACACTCAGGCATCCTCTGGAGGCATTGAAGATTTCCTGAGGCCCTGTGGGCTAGTGAGTTAGGCCCCATATTAAGACAAATGATCTGAGATAATATGATGGTCTATGAGCAAGCTTTCAGCAGAGAAAACAAGGATAAGCTCTTAGAAAACAAAACACAAACTCCTCTAGGCAAAAAAAAAAGAAAAAAAATGTGGAAGAAGGTCACCCATCAGTAACCTCATTACTCATGGAACATGATAACTCTCTCTCTTTCTCTCCTTGACTTCTTGATTTTATAATCTTTTCTTCTAATGATCCTTAAGTAGAAGCCAATATATAAAATGAGAATGTCTCTGCTGGCTTGCTTGTGTGCTGGGGAAGTGAAACAATGCTGCTGCCCAGGACCCTTCCTGCCCTCCTCTTTATATTTACCTCACTTCAGGTGAGACAGCTCTACAGAAATCTAAGACCCCAGAGTACTTGGTGTAAAAATCCAGGATAAAAGAGGCCAGCATTAAAGCACTACTACAATGCATTTACGGTTTTGTACTCTGATGCAAAGAAATCCTGAGTTTACATTTATGATTCTGGATTCTTTTTGCCCAAGTTAAAGATTTTGTTAACCATATAATCAAAACCCATCTTCTAGGTTCTTGTGCAATTTTAATTTAAAAACTTTAAAAATTTTATTTTCTTTTTTCTTTTTTTCCCCCCCTTTTCCTTTTTGGAGTGCTGGGGATTGAATTCCCCAGCACACTAGGTGATCTCACCTCTCCCAGAGCATCTGATGTCATCCAGCTCCCTCTGTTCCGTATTATCCCCATGTCAAGATCTCATCTGCCTCGCTTTATCTGTCTGGAGTCTTTTCTTTGTGTTGAGCAGGGAAGCTCCCACTCATCCTGTAAGTTTCAGCTTAATGCCATTCTAGAGAACTTCACTAAAATCTGAAATACATTTTAGGCCTTGTTTTATACTCTCAGAACATATTATTCCTTCATAACACTTTATCATGATTTGAATTATATAATTATTAGTGTGATTATCTTCTAATACCCAGTTTCCCTTACTAGTCTCTAAATTTCAGTCATGAAAGTTTATATGTCTTCATCATTTCCTTGTAAACAGCTACTAAAATATGTGCAAGGATGAGAGTTCTGCAAAGATTTGCTAAATAAACAAATGTCATAACCAGATATGGCTTACCCTTAGCTTCTTTTTAAGGTCAAATAAAAAGGTTTCATTTCTATATACTAGTGTGTCTCCAGTTTAAATCTCAGAAACATTAAATTGATAGTCCAACCATCAGATTATTCTCCATAAGTAATGATCCTATGTATTCTGATGGTGCTTTTATTTAAATGCTTTCCATTGTATGGTAGCATTTTAATCTTCACATCAACCCTGTAAGGAATTTAAGTCAGTTATCATTGTTATCTTGTGTGTAAGGAAGCTAATAAATCACCTGGGAAATTGTATCTTGCCTTAGCTTCTAAAACTAATTAGTCACTGAAATAGAATGAGACCCACTATTCCAAGCCAAGCCCAGTGATAATTTTTTTTTTTTTTAGAATTCCAGATATAGGAGTATCTAAACTTACAGCCTAATTTATGAGCACTTCAGGAAATTAAATCCCAAATACATCTTTGTTATGGTTTAGATATAAGGTGTTCCCCAAAAGTTCATGTATTAGAAAATGCAAGACCTTTCAGAGTGAAATGATTATGTAATGAGAGTTTTAACCTTATTGGCTTAACCTAAACTGGGTGGTAACTGTAGGCAGGTAGGGTGTGGCTGGAAGAGATAGGTCACTGGAGGCAAGCCTTTGGGGTATAGATTTTTTCCCTGCTGAGGGGAGCTCTCCCTCTGCTTCCATGTTGCCTTATCCTGAGCTATTTTCCTCTGCCACACCCCTCTGCATTGATTTTTCTGCTTTACCTTGGGCCCAGAGATGGAGATGGCCATCTATGGATTGAGACCTCTGAACCTTCTCTACGTTGTTCTTGTCAGGTCTTTTGGTCACAGTGGTGAACAAGCTGATGAAAACAATCTTCATTAAAGTCAGCATGTTGGTCCCCTCTGACTTGTGGTTGTGCTTTCCATGGTTTCATTTAGCCATGGTCATCCTTGGTCTAGACATATTAAGTAGAAAATTATAGAACTAAGCAATTCATAAATTTAAAGTTTTATGCCATTTTGAATGTGAGATGAAATTTGTGCCATACTGCTCTCCTGCTGTATGGGAGGCCCACTATTCCTTGGTAGCCATCTCAGTTACCAGACTAATTTTTATGGCACTGCAGTGTTGCATTTAAGTAACCCTTATTTTACTTAATGATAGAGTAGTGATGATGGCAATTCAGATATACCAAAAAGAATACACAAAGTGTTTCTATTCCGCAGTGTCATCTAACATCAGGGTGGGTGCAGTACAGTAAGATATTTCAAGACAGAAATACCCAAATCAAATAACTTTCATTACAGTATATTGTTATAATTGTTATTTTTCTTAGTTATTATTGTTAATCTCCTATTCATCCTAATTTGTAAGTTATACCTTATCATATGTATTCATCTTCACTTTAGGTTGTGGCTTTTCAAATAAGTCAAACCAAAAATTAGGCTCTGGTTTATCTGACTGTATGAATAGAAATTCCTCAAGAGGGTTCTAGGGATAAATTCAGTTGGTCATTTTCTATATATCTTGATGCATACAGACATGTATTATTCTCTCATCATGAATCCAAATGTGACCACTCAAAGCTGACATTTGGTTAAACAAGTGGCAGTCACCACCCGGACATCCCATTAAACAGCTGCATCCCAAGTACTTGGACAGAAATAAGATTGAAATGCCTTCTATGAAACTACTATGGAAAATGTAACTTCAGTAAGCAAAAGGTTAAAAAGTGAAAAATGCTCAGAGGAAGCCTTGTTAAAGGAATTAGTAATGGGATATGGGAGCATGTTATCTTTAATTTGTGGGCATGAATCCAGGCTCAATTATTGGTAACCAAAAATCTATTGCACTTGGGAATTTCAGGAGCTCTGGTGAAATAATTTAGGATGGAATGCCTCTGTTTAATGGATCTTTGTGCACTGACATTTTTGTTTTTTAAATCAACATTTTCCATCTGCATGTGTTTCCTTTCCTGACTCCTGTTACTTATTGCTAAACAGGTATTTCTTATGACTTATTCTTCCTACCTTATTTCATATTAAAGATTATCTGTTTGAAATAGACTGAAACTCCACTTTAGGATTATTTGCCTCTGAAAATATTTTCACAATTAAAGCAAATCCTTTTGGGATCCCACCCAAGATAATTTAATTACTGAGATAACAATTACTTCTTGTTCCACCACTGTCGTATCTCAGAAGTTTCCAAAGTCTTAGACCTTTGACGACAGCTTTCTAAGAAAGCACTGCTGAGCTCTTATAATGCTCCAGAAAAACTCTGTGGCACATCAAGATGGAACTCATTCTGGGTTCCATCAATCACTAAATCATCCTCTGCAATATTTACTATGTGGAAAAAAGGTGCATTCTGCTGAAGGAAAGGTCCCGAAGGAAGTTGGTAGAAAATTAAGGAAAGACAAAAAAAAAAAAAAGGGGGTTGCTACCATGGGCCTTGCTTGCCCACACCATCCTTATGTATAAAAATTTCTGTTTTAGTTGGAGGGCACTGAGGAGTCCCTATGATACTAATGGCTCTGGGCCAAGAAGGAACTGAGTCAACATTACATGAGGTAATACATTAGAAAAAAATGTTTTTATTTCTAGGCTCTCCTGATTCTGAAAAATAACCATTGAAATTGGTGGTTTTACAGATAATGTTAAAAAAAAAACCAAAAAACAGACTAAGAGATGGGCCACAGAGGTTCAACTTTATCCCTGGAAATGGAGCACTGAGATTAAGCTTAACGCAAAGTGGTGGAATTCGGGGAAGTTTTATAATGCATTAAATGCCACTCCCTCTGTTGCACCTGTTCGTTGGTGAAATAGAGGACTTTGCTTAGAAAAACAAGCACCTTCCAGGAGCACTCCATTTACTTGTTTAAAAAAAGTAATTGGAGAAAAACAAAGAGATTCTTGTTCAGTCTGAAATTCAGAAGAAACTCCTGCCAACTTTATGAATGATGAGAGTTCCACTTTCCATGTTGAAATTGCTGGCCCTGTTGCTGATATCCATAAATTAAGCAGCCGTTTTTTTTTTTTTTTCCAATTAAGCATGCAGAGCTCACAATACACAATAGGTCTCTTAAAAGTATGTCTAATCTGCCTACTTCTATTTAAAAAAAAAAAAAAACTGGATACAGGATCATAAACAAAGAGTCAGCTACAGTACATCTGTACAAAGCTGGAGAGTTCAGTTCCAAGAGGATTTCAATTGGGAAAATCCCCAAAGCAATAGAGGAGACAAGCATAAACGTGTCCACACTCCACATAGTGAGGTGAAGTCAGCTCCCAAGCCAACAAGCTGTTTCAAAGATTGGAAAGCTGTGTTTAACAAAACATAATTCAAATAGCGGTGCTCACAATATCACAGGGTGCTTGTAATGATCCTTTCAGTGAAGGGGGATAACAGAATCATTTTCTAATGTAACATGCTAATTTAAAATATTCACATTCTTGCTATAATAGTGTTAAGATTTGAAGACCTTATCAACCACATGGAAAGGTGGTTTACTCAATTCCAGGGAAGTCTCAAAAGTGACCTTTAACAAAAACTGAGATTCATATCTCTTTTTCATGATAGATCTTAATTACCTCAATACATACATATATATTTATATTTAAATACATATATATATGTTTAATTTATATATATATGTTTAATTTATATATATATGTTTAATTTATATATATATGTTTAATTTATATNTATATATATATATATATTAGTTTTAGGGTAGCAGGCTGATCAAAGATATTTAGAAAATAAGTTTGGCAGCCAGAATCCTCCAGCCAAGGAGTTATGACACTCTCTGGTTCACCTTCACCTCAACATGACAGAACAGGCAGTGACTTGGAGCAGTCACCGGGATGGAGCTTGGCTCTGTTTATAAGTAACACCTGTGTTTGTCTGTGCTTAGAGGCGCCAGATACCCCTTTGTCGAAAATAGCAAGCTTCCCCAACGTGCTAGTCATTTCTGAGGAGGGCTTATGGTATTGTTTTCTTTTCCAAAGAATTCTCTCCAGCTTTCTACATTTAGCTAGATATGAATAGTATTAGGAATGCTCAGAATCAGTCATTCTGGGGCTGAATTTCTAAACCTAAGTGATAGAAATAACAATTTAGAAATGGTAATCCTCTTACTCTATTACAGAAAGTGATTCCTGTCTTTCTGCTCATCTTCTTTCTTCTTTTTCTAAGCAATCCTGCACATGTGTTTGGGGGAGTAACAGCTCAACTCTCCTCTAGCAGCAGACAAATCAAAATGCCTCGCTATTGTGACTTCAGTTCAGGGTTTACTTTGGACCTTGAGCTCATTAGGGAAATATTTGACATCTCAACTCCAATTATTTAGTAGTCACCAAGCTGCAAAGGCCACACTGAACTGCTGGCAACTGGTTATAATTGGAGGGGATCAGAAGAATGATAGCAGAGAACTGTATTTCTCTTAATCTCCAAAGACAACAATACCTCAGGTCATGGTTCCTTTCCAGAGTATACTGAAAGCCTGGAAAACAATAGATGTTCTTTCAGATTAGAAGCAACCAAAATATTCTTGCAGATTGGAAATATTATAAAGTCATCTCAGGAAAATCTTATAGAACGACATGTGTCTATTCGGCCTTTTCTCTTTAGCTTTGTGTATAAAGTATTCTTGTTTCTTTATCCTGAAAGATTAATTTATTGCATGTCTACCTGGTTCTTTCTCCCCTTTGTTGTTTTCTCTCTCTCTTCCTTGCCCACAATCCAGTTTTGATTCCAAGTCAGCCTATGAAGACATTTGATCACCAAGAGCAAATATTTGTTTCTGAAGGTTTCTGTTTGTAAAAAGAAACAATTTCCTCACTTATAGAATTTCTTTAATAATAATTTTTTCTTCCAACATCCCATAGTTGTACTACTGTTATTCATGCCTCAAGCTTTACTTTCCTGATACCGTCCTTACTTTCATGGAAGAGTCTTCATGGTTTCCACAGGTTCTATGAGAGCATAGTATTCATTTGCAGGTGATTAGCTTTTCATTTTAAATGTAGACTCTTAAAAAAAAAAATTGAAAAGCATGTTCACTGCTGACATATTCTTTTACGTTTTCTGTGTTTTTTCCCCCCCAACATTGATGCATTTCTTCTTCCTTTAACATTGGAACTAAGCCTTGTACTAATGTATACTCTCAACACCATTTCATTTTACATAATTACAAAGTTATAGGTTAAAGACCATTTTTTTTGCTTTACTTGCTATTTCTTTTATTAATGGACACTTTCCCTAAAAATCTTCCTCAGTTTTTCTTCAAGTTGTACTTTCTCAATTGTGATCTACTTTCATCCTTTGTTCATCTACTTATTGAGTTCTCAGTATTTTCAAAATCCTTTATATGAACTCTCCTAGTTAATAAGCATTGTAACCATTTGAGAGTAGTAGCTTTGAAAGGCAAAACTATTCAAGATGCTTAGTTTTAAAATGAAGAGCTAATATCAGGGCATTGAAAATCTTATTTCAAAGATGTGGTTGGGGCTGGGGTTGTGGCTCAGTGGTAGAGTGCTTGCCTAGCATGCACGAGGCACTGAGTTCGATCCTCAGCACCACATAAATGTAAAATAAAGATATTGTGTCCACCTAAAACTAAGAAATAAATATTTAAAAAAAAAAAGATGTGGTTTGTCCTGATGTGATCAGACCTGAGTGAATATGTGAGATGATTCCATGGCATCCATGGTGTTCTTAAAGTGAATATCCCTAGGATCTCTGACAAATCCTTTACTTCTTGACACTGGAATTCAGATATATGAGAAAATATGGACAGACTTAGAGGTAACTATATTGAGAAATGTAATGCCCACAACCTTAAATTGTTATTAAAATGCATTTTAAATAATACATTTCTCAAATAACTACCCTCTGTTTTTTCATACTCTATTTAAGTATAGGGTGGACCAGGAGGACTTTTCAGAGAAGGATCCATGATAGGTGGTTTGTGATTCCAGCAGCTGCCCCATTATGAGCTATGCTATTATGCTTGGCACTCATCCTGGATCTGCCTTTAATATTTAGGTGACTGTTTACCCACAAATATGCAATTATTGTTTAAATGAAAAATGTATTATTCACTGCCACTTCCACTTCATTTCACCCCTGACTGTTAGAAAGAGAAGTTAACAGAGAATAGATCTTGAAGGAAATGAAGGTGACAGAAATATGCTCTGAAGAACCTTGTGTGGCTGGCACTATGAGAAATAACTCTGTATGTCTGAAAAGTCTGACATTATTGTGAGGACATGTGGCTCTCTGGAGGACAAGCTGTTGCCTAAGCCATGGAACGTGAAGATAGTACCTGACTACAACACCATGCACATCAGTGCCTTCAATGGCCGTTTTCATCAGCCTTGAGAAAACCTGGCAGAGCAAACTCAGATGTTGTTTCTAAGGGTTCGAAGCCCATGGACGCACTTAACCTTTCCCTTCTCCATCTAACAATGTCAGACTTGTCTGTTCTCGTTCTGGGTGATCTGGCTCTTCAAGGACCTACTAGATTGTTTTTGTTAATTGGTTAAACAGGATTGCAGAATGATAGTGATGTCTTATAATGATTTAATATGATACCTTACCTTTTCCACCTAATGACATCTCCGTTCTAACAAGAGTGTTGGTGCCCCCAACTCAAGAATATGGCTTCTCATGGAAACATAAGGAACTGTAGATATTGGTGATGGGTATAGGGATGGTGGTTTGAGGGCAGATTGGTGGCAGAATTTATTCCAGACTTTCAAATTTTCTACAGAGGGTTCACCTACTTTATCTATGGAACAATGATTTGCTTACATACTTGTGTATGTATACACACACACACACACACATACACATATACATATGGGGGACACTTTATGTAGCACTTAGGTTAGAATGACTGCAGGAACATTGAATTTTAACTTTTTTTTTAAGTACATATACTTTGAAAAAGGATACTGCTATTAATTTACATTAAAGTGGAAAAATATTCTTCTCTCTTACATATTAAATCTACTCTTTATCTCTGTGGAAAAGAATATTTTTATTGAAGGGGTGAAATTTCATTCTTCTGACAATACCTAGCAATGTAATCTTGGCATGACCTTTCACTCCTCAGAAGCTTGGTCTACCTATCTGCAAAAATGGATTAATTGTACCACCCCTGGATTATTTTGAACATTGATCAAGGTATTATATGTTGTGTGTTATTCCTCTTATGTACATTTTAATAGACTGCTAATGGCATATTGATGATAAAGATGAATGTGAGGATTGAAACTTTAAAAAGAGTAAAAATTGGGAAATTCTGACACATTGTATTATCTTCACTATTTGTTTTTTAGAAAGAGTTGTATTAAAGGTGACAGGAACCATAAGACTCGATTTGTTAAATCTACTTCTAGAAGGTACTTAGTTCAAAAAATTAGAAGAACCTATTTTTAGGGGATCACATTTCTTGTATTGTGTTCATTGGAATAGTTCAAGTGACTTCTAGTATCTGCCTGTCAGGGGAACTGACTTGTTAACAAATTCCAGGGGCAGCTGTGAAGATGAAAGCTGTCAGTAACTTCTCATTAAGTTCTAAGCTTCAGCCTAGGATGAAAAATGTGCTAGTGTCTATGATGGAATGTTCCTTCCCAAATGCTGCATTGAAAAGGATTTCTATTGTGAATGGTTAATCATACCAAGTTCAAATCAAGACTTTCAGAATTCACATATCATTTCATTTTTGAGAAATGGGATATTTAGGACACAATTTTTAAAAATCACACCTTTGATTGTGTTTTGGAATAAAGCCTTTTTATAAGATATTTTCTTATTTTGCAAAAAAAAAAAAAAAAAAAAAAAAAAAAAAACTGAAGAGAGTATTAAGGTCTTTTAAGATGAGAGTTCTCTACCAAATCATTGAATCCACTTTGAAAGCAGAATTATATTGTTAGCACTTGGAATAACGTATTCAATGAGTGAACATTAAACATTTCATTTTGCTAGATCATCGGAGATGCAGGTCTCTTTAGTTGTTTTGGTTAGCTTGTTTTGGTATTAAACAATCTTCAAAAACTTTGACCTTTCAGGGAAGTGGTCCTTATTTGAAATTGCATAGGTGAGATAGTCCTCACATAGGAATGTGAAGCAGTTTCTGTGATGATTATGGTGTCATGGGTGTGAAACCTTTCAGATGCTGGATGAATTACTGTGGTTTGATTCTTTTCACCATGTAGATGGAGTTGGGATCTTTGCCAACTGAATGAAATATGTTTCCTCTCCAAGGTCCTTTGAAACCTAGTTTGGTAGAAGTGCTGAGTGCCAGTTTTGAGAGTGAGTACCCCCATGAATGGATTCTTACTAAAAACCTAAAGGGTACCTATTTCCTTCCAGCGTACAGTGGAACTCAGGGTATCCTGAATAATATTTGATAGATGAAATGATAGGACTTATTACGGATGATCCCCCAAGTCTTAAAATTTCATGGTGGGTAGAAAAGCCTGGTAGTTAAGTCTCCAAGCCTGGAGACTTTGGTCTCAACAGATTTCAGGGAATACCTTACCTTTACCACTCAGTCACTGATGTCCATGGGCAAACAGCATATAGCTGTCCATCTTTGTTTTCATAGCTACAAAATAGAAATGCAATTCCAATCTCTCAGTGTTTTTTTTTTTTTTGTACTAAATGAGTTAACACAGATAAAATAGAATCCTAGACTACATTGACATGAAATACACTGAAGTTTCTTTATACATATTTCCCTAGGTAAACTTTTCCCCTCATTTAACAATCCTCTTCCCTTTCCCCACTATTATAAACTGACAGAAAGAACACTATTTGGGGTATAATAGAAAATCTTTCTCAGATTTTCCTCCCACAGAGAACAAAGAATGTAGCAAAAGGACCTCTATTCTTGGGCCATCATTATTCTCACTGTCTGACTGACGTGGAGCAAATGCATGGCCATATTTGAATGCTCCACTATTTCCTACAGCTGCAGTCAAGGTCAGAATGATACTATTGGCCATCAAAAAGTGTAATCTGTTGGATCTTGAAAGGCTTTAACTAGAAATCCTTCTCCTTCTCATATTCACCCTCCTAAAGGCCAGTCTCAAAGCTTTTTCGTTTCTCTTTCGACTTTTATTTTTGGTCCTACATACTGTTAGTGTGCATTGCCTTGAACTATTTGAGGCTCATTGTTTACTTTCTTCTTCTTTGGAGTGTATTTCAAGCATATTATTCCTAGTGGTCTTTTGTTAAACCTCTTAACACTCTCAGGCTCTAAGACAACAATGAATTAAAAGTTAATGTGTTATTATTTTTTTTTTCCTTGCTTTAATTCCATCTTAGTATTGGAGATGGCTTCACCCAGCAGTACCACAGCTTTCAAATACCTGACTCTAAGCCTGTTATAACACTTCACAATTTTCTCAGAATTTACAAAGACTGCTAAATTTCTCCCTCAGTTCACAAAGACCAGATAAATGATTTTCCCCAATGTTGCAGAGCCTAAAACACAAAGCTTTTAACCCCTGTAAGTTTGTGCAGTGGAATCACAGGCAGAAAGATAAATATGGAATTTTACCCATACAATATGCTATTTCATAAGCATAAAATATGCCAATATCATAAGGCACATGATGGCTTCTCCTAGATTTCTTGTACATCCCTTTCAGTCTTTTTTTTTTTCTGTAAACTTTTTAACTTCCTTATTTTTCCTTCTTCAACAATAGTGACTATTCCTTTAAATATTATCTCCAGATCTAGGTGACACTAAGAAGTTACCAATAACATTTTAAAGGAAAGGTTATTTTTCCTCTAGGTTGTGTATAACTAGGAGCCAAACCACCTGTGTAGAAAAGACACCCTGAAATCTGCACATTTGAGTGCATGAGGGACAGTGAGAAGAGACACTGTATAGTTCAACCCTAAATTATTCACTCATTTTAAAAATTGTATTTATAATTTAATAGATGTTTTTAATATGCTACTTCTTGAATCTGTTTCTTGGATGGTATATCCTAATTACTAATGAATTACATGTTTGATTCAAGTGTTAAAACTTGTGTCTGAAATTTTATTGATGGATTTATCCTCAATAAAATGTTACACATTGATAAAAGAGACAATAAGATCCAGAAAGTTTAGTTACCAAAATGGTCCTGACACAAGGCAGGAGGTGCCCATTAGCTTAAAAGCACACTTTTCATATCAATTACCCTGATGGATATTTTGATTTTATACTCCAGATTATCAGACTGGAAATTTAAATCCTGAGTACCAGAGGAATTTCAAAACTACATTGGTAAAATCCTTACAAATTATTAGATAGAATAAGTCATTGGTTTCAATGAAATACTTTCTATGAAAGAATCTGTATATAAAGCACTGACTATTTCACAACAAAACAGCTCAGATTATGAATAAATCAGTTTTGTATCATAACATTTTACCTCACAAAAAGTTGTTCTGACCTGGAGTAATATAGTAGGTTTGTATCTTAGAGATTTTATTTCTATTGGAAGACGATTTAGATATTGCAAATAGCAATGTTATACACAACCAAATAACTGAAGGCTGAAAAAAAATTCTCATACAAAAACGTAGGAAGAAGAGGCTATGCGTGGTGGAGCACGCCTGTAATCTAAGGGCTTAAGGAGGCTAAGGTAGGACAAATGCAAGTTCAAAGACAGCCTCGACAATTTAGCGAGGATCCTAAGCAACTTAATGAGACCCTATCTCAAGATAAAAAATGAGAAAAAGGTTGGGGATGTGATTCAATGGCTAACACCCTTGGGTTCAATCTCTGATACCAAAAAAAAAAAAAAAAAAAAAAAAAGGAGGAAGAGAATTTGCAACTGTGGCAGCAGAAGTTGGAAGATTGGAATTAAAACAAAACTGCCCTAATTTTAACTGCTCTATTTGTGATTGGTCCAAGGCAACAGTGATTACTCAGCTGTTCTTTTCGAAGAGGCTGCCTGCTTCTCTACTTGATTTTCAGATACAGACCAAATGTACTAATGATATTTCTTCTGTATATTATATACCTTTAAGTTTATAATCTATCTTTCAGAGGAATTTCTAAAGGCCTATAAGTCACAATAGCCATTTATGACTATCAGCATTAGAATATTAGTTATTCATTTACCCAAGGAATAGCCTTAAATGCCCTTTGCCTTGTTTGCTTTAACTTTAGGTTTAAGTCTTTTTTGAGTTAAAAAAAAAAATCCAAGTAGTGTTTTTGCTTAAATCTTATATAATTTAAAACTTTTCAAAGCAGAGTTAGTGTCCCAGTAACTGAGATTATTGACATAGAAATTTGCAAATAATCCGTAATTTCATGTAGGTTCTTTTAAAGAGCACAGAAAGGAGACAGTGACACTTGAAAACTGATCACTAATGAAAGTCTTGTGTTATCTCATGAAAAGTTTGAGAAACAATCGTATGCTCTAATTATTTACAAAATATTATTGACCTTTCATTTTTCCCTCAATGATTATATATCATACTCTATATCATACTCCACCATATAAATAAAACACTTAGACACACAGGATAAAAAGCATTGCTCTCAGCTTTTATGATACTCTCTATTTGAGACTTTGTCTATTACCCTCACATCTGGGTATTTGAGATCTGCCCAGTAAGTAAATGAATCGACTGAGTATTAATGTGTAAAAGCTTTTGCACAATCTTCTGAAAACAATGAGACTAGAAGACAACAGAACTTGCAGCAGCAACAGTGAAATGGCTTACTAAAGTGAATTAGTGGGTTGCAACAGATTTCATTTAGCTCTTTAACATATGTTTATCTATCCAGCTATCTATTTATCTATCTAATGTGTGTGTTTACACACAATACATAAATGTTATGCAAAAAGTATATAAAAGCAGATGCCTTACAAAGATTAAATGTTATTTTTTATATGTCTCTAAAGTCTGTGTCTCATATTAATACAATGGATTGTCAGATTTTTCCATTGTTCCACTTCAAAGCATGCAATTATATTGTCTTAATTGGAAGCACTGATGTGTTTTCACCAAGGATGTTTATTTGTATTCTGACTACTGAGATATAAATATGGGACCATTTGCTATTTTTAGTTTTCTACTAACATGTTTTTTTAAACTTTTATCTTTGTAAACAGACACATAGGGTTTATTGTCAGTTCAAAATTCTGAATTTGTACTAGAATGGTATTAAAAAAAGGCCTAACTAGTTCTTGTATTGAAATGAATTTTTATTCAAGGGTCTTGATAATATATAAAAGAAACCACAACAGGGGCCTGGTGCATGCTGCCCTGGGTTTAAACTCTAGGATGGATTGATAAATAAATAAATAAATAAATAAATAAATAAATAAATAAATAAATAAATAATTTAAAATAAAGAAAGATGTTATAAGGGACAAATCCAGGTTCTTGCTGACTTATTTACTGCTATAAACCCACATAGCATGTCTTTTATCCAATAAACTTTGATATTCCTTTGGCCTAAGATCCTTAAATATCTTAAATATTTGTTTTCTCTGATCAGTTTGGTCAACCTGATTTAAAATAACTTTTTTTGAAAGCCACATGTGGTTAGTGAAAATAGTTTGCTTCAAAACTTTTTGAGTATATAATGTCTCCATAGGTTTTAATGGAACAAGGTTTTTTGTTTGTTTTTTTAGCTTGTCTGGTGATATCTGCATCAAAATGTAATAATTCTCACCTTTTTAGAATTATAGCCTCTTCTTTAAACTTATGTGTGGTGGAAGGCTCTGTTGACCAAAGTTGCGTAGAGTTGGCCTTTTCCAATTACCTGCAGCCTGCAGTTGATTTAAATTGTCTTTGCCACAGACTGTAATGTGTGTCAATTCTGGAAAGGCCCTTTTTAGTATTGATTGTGTTTTAGTTACCATTGTGTGTTTGTCAGCTTTCCATTGATATGACAAAAATACCTCAGAAAGTCAACTTTAAAGAGGAAAGATTTATTTTGACTCATGGTTTCAGAGATATCAATGCATGGTCACTTAGTTCCATTGTTTCTGGTGGTGAAGTAAGTCATGGTGGGGAGGATGTGATGGAGCAGATGTGATTATCTCATGGTGGCCAGGAAGCAGACAGAGAGACAGTAGGATCTAAAGACAAAATATGCCTTTAAAGGCTTATCTCCAGTGACCCACCTTTCCCAACTATACCCCATTTTTTAAAGTTTCCACCATGTCCCAATAGCACCAATAGCTGGAGACCATGCCTTCAACACTCAAGTCTTTGGGGGCATTCCAGATGCAAACTATATTTCAAGCACTTTATGTTAACTCTTTTAATCTTCACAACACAAGTCATGTATGTATGAATATCTTCTTCATTTTACAGCGGAAGAAAGCAAGACACGTGGAGGTGAGTATAATACAGGTTTTGATATAATTGAAGCTGCTATTTTTTAGTTAACAAAAATGTCACACAAATAATTAGTACATATTGAGCACTCATTAAGAGACCATCATAGTACCAACATTTCATTCATTTACTTTTCCACTATGTCTTACTTCAAGGACTGAGTGCTTTATACAAATGGGAATGCAGCCCCAAGAGCTTTAAAATTGATTCAGTAGTGAATAAAAATAATTTGATTATTTATTCATTTATGCATGAAACAAATATTTTATTTATTGCTCATCTGCCCTGAGCCGGTCTCTTTCCTAGGTGCAAGGGATACAAAATATGATAAGATACTCAAGAGAGGGTGCATCATATAACAACCAGATAAGCTCAACATAGATTATAGTGTGTTTTCAGAAAAATAGTGGATGATGGAATAAGAAATAGAAAGAAGGGAGTTCTTTTAGAGACAGATGGTCATAAAAAGCCTCTCCAAAGAGATGATTTTTTAAATATATCTAGGAAGAAAGAGTCTTATAAAGAGCCAGGAGAATGATATCAGGAAGAACCTGATAAAACCGGAACTTAGAATGTTCCAACTTAGGGAAGTGCAACATGACAGAGCATGGCAATGAGCAGGGGTGAACTAGCAAGATCTTTATCTGGTAGCAAAGGCAGCTTGACTCAGTGCTCTGTACATGGTCGTGATGGACCATCAGCACAACACAAACAACAGGACATTGACTTTGTTCTTGGTGAAGTGCACATCAGGCTGGTGTCAAGAACTAACATTTACTAATGCATTTTACATTAGTCCCAGTAGTGATTATTTTATATTTATTTTTCTCAGCCAATGCTCACAATCCTGTAAATAAAATGCAGCTGTAATTACCTAACAAACAATAGCAACAAAAATGGGTCCAGAGTAATTAAGTAACTTACTAAGGCTACCAGGTGGAGAATGAGTAATGGAGTCTAGGATTCACCCCCAAATTTGAGTTCTTTCTACTATACTATGCTGCTTCCTCTTGAAAGTAAAAGAGAGAGAGAGAGAGGGGCGGGGAGGTTGGAATGGGTGAAGTTGTGCAATTCCACTCCAAAGTATTCAGTACAAAGAAGCCAGTCATTCCAGGAGGATTATGACTCCCCAAAAGAGGTTTGTTAGACACTGGGGAAGCTTGACCTGTATTAGGGAAGTAGATGCTGAGACATTGAACACCAGAGTTAGAGATTCTTTGGATCAGAGTGGAAACTGGGAGAAGACAGTCATTTTTATTATTTATCAGGGATAGATGTCCCTGGGCAGTGTTTAATAGCAACCATGGGGAAAAGTGGCAGGTAGAAATGAGGATTATCAGTGGAGTTTCAATCATTCTAATCTGGTCTCATCCTTAATTTAGTATGTTCACTTTTGACTATGCAAAGCGGTGATGGACATAAAAATCATCAGAGATGATTCTAAGAATAGGACATTGCTCTGTGTGCATTGATGTCCCTAACAGACCTAATGTGCTAAGTGAGGATTTCTGCTTGGTCAGAACTAAAAGGATGTGAGCTTTGTACTTCCCTTGTGGTATTAACATAATTTCCCCCTTTTGTATTCAAGTTACATATACATATTTTTTTTTTCAAATACAGGGCCACTACTTTCTCTCTTCAGAAATTTGAGCACTGATATCATATCGTACTTAGTTGTTCCATGGGACAAGATGGATTACAAGTCTGTGGATTCAAATGGTGGCCTATTGCTGCTTTTTAAATCAGCAGGATCCTGAATATTAATTTCACATGTGCACTTCTTAAACCATAATTAAGTTGAACAGCAATCTGATGGAAGGTTCCATCTAATAGTACTTAGACCTTACTCTCAGACTCCTTGGGGACATTAGAGTTTTCTTTTTCTGTTCAACATCTTTCATTGGATACACCTGTTTTGCGTTATATTTTTCCATGAAGTTATTTTAATTTAGGGGCATTTTTATGGAAATAGGTTCCCCACTTTTGAGCCAGTCCAGTAGGATAAAAAATAGTTGTGTAGAAGAGTGGAATAGAATGTACAGTGAATCTGTTGTTTTCTTTTCTTTTTTTTTAAAAAAAAAAAAAAACAGATTCTTGACCGGTGAGATCCTGCATAAATTAACTGATACTTGTTAACTGACTTGACTGATCATTGTGGAAGAAGGGAAGGAAGCAAAAAGGAGGAAAAGTGTGCATCATATGGATATATACCCATTTTTTTTCTTTTTAAACAAGTTTTTGTGGGGTTGAGTCAAAACACTCCTTTAAGTAACTAGAGATTCCTAGGATCTCAGCAAATGAACATTCTCCTCTTCAGCCCCATCAGTGAAAAGGGTTAAGACTTGAGCCAAACATGTCACTAGATAATTTTTTCTTTTTCTCACTCAGCTCCTCCAGGAAGAAGAGACAGATTCTGGGCAACCCTACAGACCAGAGCTTCTCCAGGTACTGGTAACTCTTTTCCTACACGATTTCTTTGTTGATTTCTTTTCTTCTACTTATACATTTCCCTCCTTTTTCTCTCCCTGGATTCATCCTATTTTTTAAGATGGTGAAAAGAATTGTGTTCTATAAGAGATTATAGAAATACAGTGAAATACAGGTCAAAAATATAATATGTGGACCATAATAATACTTTTTTTAAAAAAGAATCAAAATGTATTAGGTTAGACAAGTCTTCTAATTCCTTAATTTATCCCACAAGTCTATCCTGTTTATATCCTTCTTGGGGTAGAATAGGTTTCTGGGTGACAGATTCTGTACCATGACAGTTCTTGTCATTCTACATCCCTTCATTTGAAGCCCAGAGTCTCTGGAACTTCTGAACCCTAAATGTTAATGTCTACTTCTTTCTTTTTAAACTTGCTTTCATTCATTACTTTAGCACCTGCCTCATGTATTTCTTCTCTATACCATCTCCTACTGTGAATCTTAGCAATTTTACCTCATGGTCCATCAGATGTTACCCTCATGAGTCAGCTGTCTTAGATAGTCTCTCCCTTCTGGTTAGTCCCCGCCACCTGACTACTTTCTGAACTTGATTATTACACCTATCTTGAATCATCTGCTATCTCTGGATTTAGTCTCTTTACAGTGGATTGAATGTCTCCCCCACCCCTTCTTGATACCCTTGGTTTTTGTAGATCTTCCAATAAATAACCTCAGATTAGACATCTAATATATTTGAGTATCTATTTAATTTGGATAATATACCTGAATTTATTTAGTTTAGCAAGTGTTTATGGAAGGCTAATTGTGCAATGTACTATCTAGTGCCATGAATCAAAAATAAATAGCACCCAGTCTTTGTATTTGAGATATTTAAATTCCAGTTGGAGAAATATTTAAGTAGTGTTACTATAATGTGGACTATGCAATAACACTAAGTGGTGTTAATATAATGTGGATTATGTAATGACATTAAGTATAGGGTGCTAAGGAAACAGAAAAAGATAGGTGCCAGGAAGAGATTCTTGGAGGAGGATCACACCTGATATAACTCTTTGAGATATGAAAAATTTAGATGAAAATGGAGGTGGAGAGAGACAGAAAATCTCATTAATACTGGCATGGAGATGTGAAGAGGTAGGTTGTGGATGGGGATCTATTGTATGACTGTGGTAGGTGAGATTGAGAGGGAGGTGGGAATGTCACAAAGAATGCCATGAGTACCTTGGCTTAGTTGGGGCCTATTGAGGAGTCCACATAGAGGAGTGGTTTGGTTAGATTTGTATTGTAGATCAGAGTGGTTAGAGTGAGAGGATATCAGAACAGCACTGTTGGAAACAGGGATAGCAATTAGAACACAATAGTGACATTCTGGGTCTTTGAATCATGGTAGAAAAAAAAAAAGATTTAGGAGAAATTTAAGAAATAAAGTTTTGTGTTAAACTCCTTAGATCTTAAGAGTTTTAAGATTTTATTAGCTCTTACCAAGCAAAGTACATTTCTAAGAAAATAGGGATATTTTGAGTAAGTGTTATGGGTTGGATGGAATGTGTCCCCCAAAAGCTCACGTGTGAGACAATCCAAGAAGGTTTTGGAGGAAAAACATTGGGTTATAGCCACAATCTAATCAGTGAATTAATCCCTGAGGGAGTTAACTAAGTGGTAACTGGAGGCAGGTGGGCTGTGACTGAAGGAAGTGGTTCAATTGGGCACATAGCTTTGGGGTATGTATTCTGTATCTGGAGAGTGAAGTCTCTCTGCTTCTTGTTCACCCTGTGAGTGGCTTCCCTCTACCACACTCTTCCACCATGATGTCCTGCCTCACCTTGAGCCCTGAGGAATGGAGCCTGCTGTCTATGGATTGAGACCTCTGAAAATGTGAGTCCCTAAATAAACTTTTACTCCTCTACAATTGTGCTGGTCAGGTCTTTTCGTTACAGAGGTGAAAAAGCTGTGAGCATTGGTGAGAACTGAATTGTCCATGTATAATTTTATATAGACTACTTCAGGCTGCATAAATTTCAAACTCCTTCTCCTTCATGTTGTTAGTGCTTAGTATGCTAGTAACTGTTTATATTGCAATAACTTTTGCCCTGTACTTCAGGTCATACCATTGGGTGAGCAGTAGCAACAATTTAACTCAAATAGGTGGCTAACAACAGGGTAAGAGTATATGAAAATGCAAACTACATAAGGTTCTCTTCTAAGTTTTGTTTAGCCCCAAACTAAACTTAACATTAATATCAACTTCCCCTACAAATATCATTATGGCTAGCCAATTGTTTTAGTCAATTTTTGTTGCTCTAACAAAATACCTGAGACTGGATAATTTATAAGGAAAATAAATTTAATTCTCACAATTCAGTTCTTAGGTTCAGATTCTGGTGAGGGCTGCTGTTTCCCAGATGGTACCTTTGCTACTCCATCCTCCTGAGAGGTTGAATGATATGAGCTCTCATGGAGGAAGATATAGAAGGGAGTGAACTTGACCTTCAAGTCTTCTTATAAGGCACTGATCACTCCTGAAGGCCCCCACCTCTTAGTATTCTTGCATTGGAATTGTTCCAACATGAATTTTGGAGGAGGCACATTTAGATCATAGTACCAATCATGAGGGATAATATGACAAATGATAAACATGAATTTTGAATGCAACTGGGTAATGAATATAATGGGTTGTTATTAAAATATCTTTTGCAATTTTTAAAATTTTTATGTGACATATCACTAGATCTTTTCTAGAGGTCTTTAACTTCATAGTAAATCCACCTCTGTGATGATTAGCATTACATAATAAATAAACATGGAATATCTAACCAAAACAGTATTTTGAATTTTATTAATTCTAATATGTATATTTTAGCATACCTAAAATAAGTATCATATTACCATAAATGATGTCTTATACATGCTGTTGGTCAGATAAAATTCATAATACAATCATCATTACCTATGCAAGAAAGCATGAACATCAAGAAGTACCAGTTTTATGGTGTACTGAAGGTGTTCTATAGTATATTACTTGGTGGCTACATGAGTATTTATATATGCCGTGAATCAAGAATGTAGGAAATAAGTCAATTAGCAAAGTAGAGGTATCTAATAATATTCCTGAAGAGGGAGGGAAAAAACCTAGATAGGTGTGTACAAAGTAAAACTGGATCATGAACCTGATATCAAAGTCTCTTAGTGTGTTATAAGTTCTTTTATAATAACTGTACCATCAACATTTTAGTACAAAACATGAAAATGTAGAAAAACCTGGCTAGTCTACTGTGAGTCAAATACGTGATTTGCAACAGTCAGAGTCTGAATTTTTTTTAAAAAATAGGTATGCCTTAAATGATGTATTTTGCTTATCTTTTCATATTGAGTAAGAATGATACATGAAAAAATCTATATCTGGTTAATTCTAAAAGACCTCTTTCAGCAAAAAGCGTATGTGATAAGAAAGTTTTGTGTCATTGTTTAATTGGTAGAATTTTTCTTTCTTAGTGGTACATAAAATGATAGTGCCTCTTAAAATGTACTTCTTAGATCGATGAATACAGTAAGTGCTTTGGGAGGCTGGTGGCTTGCCCACCCATGCATGTGAGAGTGGGTAGAGGAGTCGTGGAAATGTATAAATTCTCATCTTCTCGAGGAGGAAATCAATATATACTGTCTGAATCTGAAAACAAAAAAGAAAGAAAAAGAAAGATGTAAGTGTGCTATTTGGAGATAAACAAAAACATTGCCTTAGTTTGCTAGGGTGCTTACACCTAGTGCAGGTACTCCTCAACTTATAAAGGGGGTTACATCCCAGTAAGCCCATGGTAAAACTGAAAAACTGTAGGTCAAGCCATCCATATTACAGAGTAGATGGCTTAAGGAAGAGAATTTCATTTCCTCACAATTTTGGAGCCTGGAAGTCCGAGATCAAGTTGCCACTAGGCCTGATTTCTTTAGAGGACTCTGCTTGGCATATAAATGGCCATTTCTCCTAATGTCTCTGTGTCTTCCCTCTGTGCCTGTTTGGGTCTAGATTTTCTGATAAAGACACATATTGGATTAGAAAACCCTAATCACCTCATTTTACATTAATTATCTTTTAAAAGGATCCCCATCTGCAAATTCAATCACTTTCTGAGTTATTGAGGGTTAGAATTTCAACATATGAATGTGAGAGGGAGGGGACAGAATACAGCTTATAACAAATATTAAATAACACAGCTGAATGATTTAAAAAATCTCGCCACTGAGGAGGTGAAATGAAATGATATTTTCATAAGAAATTTTTATTTGAACTAGTGCATGTACAACTTTGACTTTAAAAATGAAGACAAAAAAGGGAGAGAGCATTGAAGGAGAAAAATTTGAGACAGTAAGACTATCATTTTGAGGAATATTTTTATTAAGGATACAGAAAAACAGTAGTAACTGGAGAGGCATGCGGGATAAGTCATTATTATTTTTTCTAGTATGTATGTTTATTATGGGAGTGATCCAAGAGAGGGAGAATAATGAGGAGGAGATTGAACCCCTCTCCTGGGGGCAAAGGGAGACTGGAGTTAAGAGTGGCTGACTCCAGGAGCCTCAATGTAAGAGGGCCCTGATTTCTAGGAGATAGTTTCTTTTTCTCAGTAAAATAATATGTAAAGCCACCACCTGAGAATGACCAAGGAAGGATATTGGTAGTTTGGGGGAAAAGAAGAAATTGTGAAGTAGTCATTTAGGAGAGTGAATTGCCCAGAGAGAATGGAGGACTCCTAAGAGCGTGCTGAAATTTAGTGGGCATCTAAAGTGAAGTCAGCTGGGCTGGGGATGTGGCTCAAGCGGTAGCACGCTCGCCTGGCATGCACCAGGCACTGACTTCGATCCTCAGCACCACATAAAAAATAAAAAAATAAAGATGTTGTGTCCACCAAAAAAACTGAGGGGGGGAAAAATAAAGTGAAGTCAGCCAGCATGTAGTGATAAGAAACTGGGAAAGAAAAACACATGGAACACCCTCTCCATTCTTGCCTACAGGAATGCATAGATATTGGTGTCATTGAATCAGGAGATGTGGATAGACACAGGTGTAGATTTGGAGGTACAGAGATGTGAATGCAATTTTTAACATGTTAACTAAAAATTGCCCATAAAATATCCAAGTGGACTGGTTATCAGAATTTAAATGTGTAGTTCTGAATTGCAACAGAAAATTTCAGGATTGGGGATCTACTTTAACATCAAGATAATTAAACCTGAATTGAATGCAGTTGGTGAGGTAGCAATGCTTAGAATAAGCCTCACTGTGAGGTCTGTTGATTGTGAGATAACTGTCAGGGTGCTTCCTTATAAAGGAGAAAGTTAGAGATATTCAGGAATGGGCAAGGAAAGGGTCCTGTACTGTGTGAGAGGCAAACAGAGAGGGTCACACCTTCTCTGAGCTGAGGAGCTATACCAGGATGCTTGACCAGGGTACCATAGTGACAAGTGAGCCCACCAATCCAATGGCTGCTCTCTTCTTGTTCTGCTTTCATTTACTTAATTCTCATTAATTTCCTGTTAAAATAAATATCTATGTTATTTATTTAGAAACATTTTTTTGAGTCAGATGCCAATTGAACAATTATAGAACAAAATTCTATATTCCTCCAACTTTCATTCATACAAAGAAGTATTCCTGTTACATAGAAGGTTCTTAACATACATGTGTTCTAATTGATTGAATGATAGAAGAACAAACTATATGTCTTCGTCAAATCTGTTGTACTAAAAATCTACGATGATGTAATGTTTTTTTTGAAAGAATATGGTTTTTTGAATGTGCCTTATGTTTAAAATCTGATTCATAAACACACAATATCCATCTAATTTCAGCTCATTTTTTAAACAGATTGAAATAGAATAAATGACAATTAGAACAGGATTTAATTCATATGTACTTCTCTAGTTTACCAGAACTGTCTAAGATATCTACCAGTCATATAATGCAATTTAATTGTGCACCACATGCTTTATAAAACTGAAATCTTGAGATGTTTTATAGTTAAATAACCCCCAAACAATTATAGAAACCAATAGTGTCAAGATAGTATTTGGAGACTAAATTAAAGCATTTGGTCATATGCCCAGTAGCAGAGGAAAAAATTCTTTAAAAGGAATTACATTAACACATTTTTAATAGTTATACCACATCATAAGTATGTGGTATTATAAAATTGATCAGATTGACTTCATATGGTAATGAATACTATTATTAAATTATATTCAAATTCCATGCTTTGTAATCATTTAAAACAGAACTGTCATATTTAATTTTATAATGTGCTAAATAGTTAAATAATTTAATGTGAACAATTTAATGTACCATTTTGATAATGTACCAGGATTTATAGAAAATTAGTTTCTTTTATCTTTAATTCCCAAATCTCTAAAATAGTGTCAGCATGTGAAACTCAATTTGTACTTTTTCCTAGAAAGATTTCTCTTCAGTGAATTTAGAATACAAGACTTTTGGGGTTGTAATAAAAATTTCAGCTTTGAAAACTAAAAGAAGTGCATTTAATCATGACTTTCTGATCAGTTTATGATTTATCCATTTGTGTTGCTTGGGAATTTATTCAACTTCCAGCCTGGTTCATGCTCTATGTACCCGATAGAGAAGGCCTCAAATTCCCAGCTTATGTGTTTTGTGCTGTCTCGGGTATGTTTGTGTGTGCATGGCTGTAGTTAATGCAGCACCACATGGTCCTGTTTATTTGCATTTAGCCCTTCACTATCACTACACAGAGATAAGCCTTCTGTATTTTGTCTATATTTTCCCTTTCCTCCTCCTCCCAATCTGCTATCCTTGTAATCTGGACCTTGCACATAATTACTAGGTGGATCCACTGATACAACAATCACTGATGCAATTAATAATTTAGTAAATTTGGGGTTATTTTATATATTCAAATAGCTTTGCTATTAAAAGGCTGGATTTATAGAAGTTTTGAGTAGAAACTTCAGTTAGACAATTTAGGGTTCACTTGTTCATTTTCTAGCTGTGTGACAAAAAAAATCATGTAAACTTAAGGCCTCAATTCCTCATCTGTGAAATAGGGATGACAATCCATATAAAGATGCCTACCTCACAGGATTATCATAAATATGAAATGAAACAACAAAGGTCAAGTATTTAGCAATAGGCTTTGCTTTTAGTAATTGGTTGTTATGCCATCATTATTTTAATTAAGTTAACTTGGACTTGTTTCCAGAACCTAGTTACATATATCCACTTGGCTTTGTTGCTAGACACAAATTAGGGTGTCCTTTTGGCACAGTATAATATCCCCCTTTTTGAAACAGGCCCTGGTATTCACATGCCCATCATGACATGGCCTCTTGACAAGTCAGTTACTCTAGAGGTAGAATCTACCCATGTCAAGATCCCTACCTAGAGGTTCTCCAACTAAAGCTGGAAGAAGAACATTATTAAATGTCTCTCTGAGGGTAGAAGTAAAAGATATGATCATCAAAATCTACTGGCACCATGTTTAATATGTGAAGGGATCAGTTGTTACTTAGAATATGGTTAAGAGCAGAGGGAAGCATGGCTGTTGGTTCATCCCATGTTCCCTCAGCACCTACCTGCTAGGTGTAGTGATAAGCACTGAGGGTACAGTGGTGAGCAAAACCAGCCAAGATTCTTGTTGCTTGGACTGCATCAGCTAATGACACATCAGTGCTGGAGGTAGGCACTAAAGGAATAAACAGCCACGAGAGACTGATTGCACACTGAGTTCTGTGAAGGAAAAAGTCGGGGTCCCATGACAGCCTCTCAACAATGAAAGTTGATATGGCCTAGGGAGTCAGAGAAGTCTTCTGTGAGTCATTCACACTTGTGTTGTTGCAAGGTGTCAGAAATAGCCTTTCAGGTAAAGATGGAGAGACAAACACTTAAGGTAAGGAAAAAGAAAGACACATAATGGAGGTGGGAAGGGCTGTGGTGCAGCTCAGTGGTAGAATATTTGCCTAGTATGTCAAGGCCCTATGTTGAATCCCTGGAAACATACATACACACACACACACACACACACACACAATGTGGGAGGAACATGCAGGATTTAAGAAACTGAAACATAGGTGTAGTATGGCATGGTGGTTCAGAATACAAACTCTGGACTCAAACTCCTTGGTTTCAAAAAGACCTACCAGTAATTAGCTGCAACTCTTTGGGCAAACCTCTGCATCAAATTCCCCCAATGTTTACGGGAATGACACAACTTACATGGCAACTTCACAGAGGTCTGTGAGGACTAAGTGGACCTATGTGGAAGAATATATGAGAAGCACAGTGTGTGAGTTCAGCGTACACCTAGTCTTCAGACATATTTGACATTACGGAGTGTAAGAGTGGTGCAAGAAGAGGCGAGAGATGGACAAAAACATGAGGCTTCATCTGATATCTGTTTTAGAAGGGTCACTGGGTCTTCAGGACCCAAAAGATATTAAAGTGTTTGGGGAAGTGAAATCTCCAAGATGTGGAGACGTGAATTAAAAATGGAATGTAAAGGAGAGGGTGTCAGGAGAAGCACAGAGCTCTAAGGGAATACCACCGAGGTAGTGGCTTCAAACTACATCAGTTTGTTCTTTCCCATTTCTGTAGCTGAAAAGGATGACATGGGTGTCACTGCACTGAAGTTGAGGTATCAGCAGAGCTGAGTTCCATCAGCAGACTCTGGGGGGAGACTTCATCCGGACTCATTCAGGTTCTTGGCAGAAGGTAGCTCCATGAAACTGTAGGACCCAGTTGCCATTGACTTGCAGGCATTTAGCCAGGAGTCTTCAGCCTCTAGAGGCTGCCTGAACCGCTGTCCCTTCAAAGCCAGCAGAGCTGGTAAGTTCATTTCATGCTTCTCTCTGATCTCCTCTTAGGCCTCATCTCTCCTATTTCCTAGTCTACATTTCTTTTGGGTTTCTCTGGAGAAAGTTCTCTCCTTTTACAGGTGCATGTGATTCCATTGTACACATCTGGGTAATCCAAAATAATGATAATCTCCCTATATTAAGGTCCACATCCTCAATTACACATTTGTTAGCTTGTTCCCACCCCCCCACCAACATCTGACAAGTTTACATAGTTACAGGTCCCAAGGTTTGGGGTTTGGAAATTCTCTGCAGATTATTTTTTGGCCCACCACAGTATGTATTCCCACTCGTTTGAACCCTTGGAGTATCCACAATATTAAAAAGTTTTAGTTTTTCCCCCGCATTCCCCTTTCTTTTCTTTTTTTTTTTAAACTAGTAAATAATTTTTAAAAACATATGTAACATGTACTGCATTGTCATAAGGAAATTTGTAAATCATACTTAGATTAGCTAACATTGTTTTATTTCTTAAATTACTATCAAATTACGCATGTTTGGTAACTCCCTTTGAAGTAAATGAGCAACATTTATTCTCAATAAACTTTCCATTTTAACTAGGCACATTAGATATCATTAGCACAAATTCATTATAAATTACATTCCAGATTTCATACAGAGTTTATTTATCCAGCACTTGTTATATATGAAAAGTTAACTAAGATAATATTAATATTAGTTTTAATAAATGCCCTGCAGTTAACGAGACTCTGCTTAATATGAGAAGCGATTCTTGCCTTCTTTTGTAATATTCACAATGGACAAATATCTAATCCATGTTTGGTTTCTACTTATTAATCTCACCATTCTACATTTATTTTCATTCTAATGATATATGTAAATTTAAAACCATAATTTAAAGTAGATGGATTTTAAATTTCAAACTTTGGTGTGTTATGTCATTAATTATGCTAAAAGGTACATAAAATTCTCTATAATTATCCAGCTTATCACTACTTTAATGCAACATCCTCTTTTAAAAATGTAATTTAGGTTTTTTGGCATTAGTCCTTGATTCATATTTTATCCGAGCACTGCAGTCTTGGATATCCCCTGCAGAGACAGATCCATTCCTAACAAGGGTTTTTTTTTTTTTTTTTTTTGGAACTTGGTAATGATTATAATACTGATGACAATCCCTGTCACTCTTTTTAGGCTGTAGCTTTTCAAGGCAGAGTGGTGCTCCCTGATCCTTCTTAAGCCCCTGTTTAAATGTAAATTAGAGGAGACTAATTTACATTACTTATTTCAGGCATCCATATGCAATACCAGATTGCAAAACGAAATATTTGTAAGCTATCCCTATATTTATCTTATGACACTCATCACTGTGACACTTTAGTGCTTGAGCAGCCAAACTAGAATCATTTCAATTATGTACCTAAGGGAAAAATCACCCCAAACAGACAAACCTTTGTGTCTTTCAGAGCCAGCTTGAGTAGGACAGAGTGACTTTAGTGCTCTTGGGCTAATTAGATAGCAGTTTGGTCAAAGGGGTTATTTGCATCTTTTCCTGAATTAGAGAGATTAAATGCCCTTAACTGGATTTTGAAAGGCAGAAAGGGACCTTAGACAGTCTGATATCACCTTTTCCACCACACATTTTAATTTTTACCAAGAAAATGATGGTGCAGTGTCTGTGGGCAGAAGGTAACTGTTGGAAGCTTTCAAGGGCGAAGAAGGAAGAAAGGCACTAAGATCCTCACCCTGTCCTTCGGAAGTCAGAAGCCTGTGGAAATTTGGGCTTCACCTCTAGAAAAAAGTTCTTTCCTTTATGTTCTTAAGTTTTCTACTTAACCTTAACTTTGGAGATTTTGTATACAGTTAATTTACAATTTGACTTTGGAAATTTTTCTTATCAGCAGAAATGCAATTATTATCACCAAATATCACTATCATTTGAAAACAGAAGAACAGAATACTCTCCTCGTTGGTATTTAATGAATAGATAAATCTCACTGATAGCCCTTTTACAAGATGTACCTAAGATCCTTGGGAATGAATCTCTTTGTTTTCCCATTTATAATCTGTGGAGTTTTAATTCTCTGAGCCTTGCTAGTTTCAACTGGAAAAAAAATGTTAATATTGCCCATTTAATAAATTTGTTTTAATACCTAATGGAGATAATGCCTGTGCAGTCTTTTGCTTCTGTTTGCTACCCAAGTAGCAAATAAATGGAAGATGCTATTTGTTCTCACATGTTATTTATTTATTTTTAATGCTCCCAGCAAATTTGTGCAATAGGCAAGGAAAGCTAGTAATAACAATAATGAAATAAATTTATTATCATTTTACAATTGAAGAAACAATTGAAGCCTCAGAATTAGTTGGAGGCTTTCTTGTATGTGATGGAATGTCCATGACAATTCTTTCACTTGGTGCTGCTTTTCAGTCCTCCAGTTGCCCTGCTAGTCACAAAGGAAACATAGAGTACCTCTTTGATTTGAAGATGTACAGGCATCTGTCATGTACATGATATATGCTAATCAAGCTGGAGGAAACAGCATACCTGTTCCATGTGCTTCTTTCTGGCAGTTGGAGGCCTGTGGTACTGGGCCTGTGGTCCTTCCTGGCTCAGAGAGTTGACTCTGTGCATACCTATGTTGCTGAGTTAGCATTAGCATATTGTGGCTAATAACATATTCTTACATACTAAGGTCTTGATACAAAAGCTGGCTTCATCCTTCCTCCTTCTTTTCAAAACAACAATTTCTTATTAAAAATTACTTTTCCTTTTCCCCCCTCATTGAATAAACTGTTTATTAGAAGAGAAGCAGTTAAGCCTGACTTCTCTGGTAAGTAGGTGCATTATTTTCTTTATGCATTTATTTTTGGAAGTATAAATGATTTTTTCTTTCTATCTCACTATTGAAATTAGCTATCACTGGGTCTTTAATAACAACATGAATAAGACATTTGAATTTATCTTCCACAATATGGAAATCAACCAGTATTAGTTTTTTTCTGGTAATTTTTTTTTTCAAAAATCAGAAACTTTAAAAATTTTTTGGATTATTAAGAGAAATGCAAATGGTTTTTTATAAGCTTTTAAAAAAACTTTAAAAAGAGCCAGCATTATTCTTTGAGTGACACGATGAGATGGCTGAAGTCTCCTGCAACCTAAAGAGTTTGCCTTTGATCCCATAACATGCTGACAGATGATGATTTTTCTCATCAACATAAGGATATAGTGAATAAGCAGGTAGATCAAGTTAAATGTCTGTGTGTTTGTGTTTTATGTGCTTGAGTGTGGGTGTGTGTGAGTTAGCTTAATTAGAATAAGAGGATTTAAGAGAGGGAATAAGAATAAAAGCATGATACAATGGTGTACACAAAGAGTCTCAATGCTCCAAAATCCCAAGCCCTGATTTTGGTCAGAATCCAATGGTGCATGCACTTTATATGTCTCCCACTGCTTATCATTCCCCCTCTATGCCATTAGATCTGTTTTAAATTTGTTGGGTAATAAGACAACTCTGGTGAGCTATATGTTTTTTCCCCCCCTTTTAGTTTCATTTCAATATGAGGTCTAAGTAACTGGAAAAATCTGTTGTGAGCAAACAGCATGACCCAGAGTATGAGGATTTTTCTGAATGGTTATGAACAAGATTTACTGAAGTAAATTTCAATAGCCATCCCTTTTGAGGTTGTATCTTTTAGCTCGGTCTTTGAACATCTATCTTTTCACAACAACAAAAGCTAGTTTTCTTCATTTTTATTATTGTTGTTGTTGTTAAATTGCATTTATAGTGTCAAAACACAGGAAATAGCCAGAATACCTATTCACTATGTAAATTGCAACAAACAACATCTTTTAGGTGTAACTACTTGAATTATTGTGAAAACAACATGAGAATATATTTATTCTGAATTCTAGAAGTCTTCTTTATTTTAGAATTCAGAAAGAATGAAATAGCAAAATGAACTACTTTTTCAAAGTATGTGTGGGATAGAGTACATTCTCTTCTCAAGATAAACTTTGACCATATTCCTGAATTGTAGGTAAGCAAGAATGTATTTTTATAAATTATTGAGCTTAACCACCATTTAATAGATACAGTAAGTACATTTTATAGAGATATAGGAATTTTCCTAATTTTACATAGCAGATTAGTGAAAAGTTCTAAAAAAGGACACGATTAAGTTTCTGGGAAGTCTCAAATATTGGAAAAATTTAGGCATTTTGTGAAAGAAAAACATGATATATAGTCCTAAAATTATTGCTGAATGAACAGCAATGCAGATACTTTAATTTGACTTATCTGACAATAGGAAAAATTCATTACTCTTTTTAGATATAAGGGGGGTGGCTTTCTGATAATCCAGTCCTTGTAGCTGTGGCTACCCAATCTCTTTTCCTGGTGAATATCACCTCACAGCTGAGACAAGTTTGTGGGGCACTGCCGGTCCCCAGACACTCTTCATTCTTTGGAGAATGAGAGAACTTCAGTCAGGGACTGTGAATCCACCACCTCCTATCAGTCTGAAATGCATTTTAAACCAATGTCAGGCTGACTGCAAAATTGATGTTGCCAACTTCATAGTAACTCCAGCTGTCCCTCTGTCCCATGAGTACCTATCCCAATGACATATGATAAATCATAAGAAATGAGCAAAAACAATTACTTTGTGCTGAGTTTGAGATAAGAGTTGAAAATGATAAAATTATAAAACAGAAGAATAAAAAACAATAATCCTAGACAAGGCCATAGAGGGAAAAAAATCACCTTCTGTATATATTATCTTAGATGGAAAGAAAAAAATATATATAGATGCTTTATGTCACAATACATATCAAAGGGAGGCTCTTAAATTTTGGTGTCTTCTCTGGAGAATGTTGCAGATTTTTCATTTTCTTTTGTCTGGCATTTTCTGGAGCCATTTTTCTCACATCTGAGTTTGGTTAGTCACTATTTCAAACATTATTATAGTGAAAACGTTATTATACTGAAAACTCAAATAATATGATTTTGCCTGGAGGTCTCAGATTCCACACAGAATTCTTTAATTATTACTGAAGTAGTTTTGATTTTTTTCCACATTGAAAACAGTCTTCTTAGTATTCTAGGACTCAGATATCCTTGGTTTTAATTTCATGTCACTAATGTTGTCATCAGGGTTTACACATTTTATTATTCATTATTTCTCTGATTGGCGATTACCAGACCAGAAGTGGTAAAGCACTTTACAAAGTAGTGCTTACCAGCTCTTTACCAGTGACTATGATTTAGCCAAATATGGTTTTGCTGCACTGACACATCTGAGCACAGTTTGATGGCCTGATAAAGTCCATTGGCTAACGGACATTGCTGGGAAAACTGTAGAGAAATTGGCTATACTGGAAAAGGAATATTATTCAAAATAGAAAATAAAATAAAGTATCCTTGGTTTCAGGGCAGGAAGTTGTGATTCCTTTTCTCCCCATCATCAGGGTCACAGCTGACACTTCTACAACAAAAAAACTGGTTAACAAGAAACACTTGTAACAAATTTACTTAAAGTTTTATATGACATGGGAACCTTTAGAAACAAAGACAAAAACCTCAGGAAAAACTGTTTTTATGCTTAGGTCTGATGAGGAATGAGCAACTGTGTTGAAACATGATGGGATAGAAGATATGATCTGATAGTACTAGTAGACTGATGTAGGAAGCCCAGCAAGACCCATCTGTTTGGACAGCTCTTGGTCTCTCTGTATAGCATTTCTTCATCTCAGGAGGAAAGGAATCCTCTGGAGGGAGGAATACACTCTTATACAGATAGGTCAGATAATTTTTTCATGGTCAGCTCCTACGGGCAGGAAAGTTATAGTAATATTTCTCATTTCTATGACGTGCCTTTGGGAAAAGGAATCTGGTTCCTATGAATGGCTTCAGGAGGAGAAAGGCAGGTGGGAGTGAGGAGGGCAGAAGGTCAGGGAGAGCTTCTGAGGCCCATTCAATGTCCTTCATCTTAAAGACCTCAGCATGCCAGTGCCCATACTTTGGAGTATCATTTTCTGAGACCCAACATTTGTAACCAGACAAGTGGAATAAAGGGAGGATAATAAAGAAGGGAGGAGAAGAAAATGTGTCTGTCTGAGAAAGGGAGTGGAATTCAACTTTCATATCTCTGTCAATTGCTTGGGAGAAACAGGGTTGGAGAGTGGGGAACAGTTTTATTTAAAACACTGAGAAGCAACTCAGGGCAATGGTTAAACAGATTGCAGAGCCAGAATTCCTGGGCTTGAAGCTGAGCTTTGATACTTCCTGCTGTGTCAGTAATGGAAAACTGCTTAATCTAAGTCTCTGATACTCAGATCTGAAATGGGGCTAATAATAGTACCTACCTCATAGATCCACTGGGAAGATTCCATGATATAAACCATGACTCCATCCTGGGTCCAGCTCATGACCTCTGTAAGTGTTAGTTGCTATTATTATTGAATCTCAAGAGTGTGCTGCAGTTACGAATGGGGAGGCTTTAAGGAAAACTGTAAAGTCAGAGCAGCAGAGTATAAAATTAGTTTCCCAGATAAAGGGGATTTGATAAGACAAATGTATGCTACAATGTAAACTTGCTGGAAACAGCTTTGAAAAAGTGTGGTATCGCGATAGACAATTTTAGTTTGGAAGAAAAGTAAGGTTATTATTTTTTGAGGTCCAAGCAGAATTGCCTAATGGATTCCATATGTAATGTAAAACTATATGCCTGGCTTACTTTCCCCTGCTCCATTTGTAAGGGGAGAATGAGAGATCTAGTAGAGAAGGTGACTTGGCATACTAAGCAGCACAATCTGTATATTCACTGTCTCTGGCGATCCTGGTGAGACAAGGAGCTACAGAAGTTGCTGGAAAAGTGACAGAAGTTTCTAGCCAGTCCTCTTAAGCCAGAAAAATCTTTTGGCCAGGGAACCAATTCTTCACCAGACCAGGCTTAACCTAGAGAACCCTGTGTGTTGGTGGTTAAACTGTTCAGTAGACACCAAGTGGTGACATACAGGTGCACAGGTCATGGCTGGGAGATAGGTTCTTCTATGGGTTGCTGTTTCCATTACATTTAAGATGATTATAACCACAACTTTTTGACTGGCAGATTATAATAATCAAAAATATTATCAAAACAAATATTAAACAAGTGTTTGGTAAACAGTAGTTGCTTATAATTATTATTCCCCTTTCTTTCACCTGTTTATTCAATACTTCCTCTGCTACCCTTTCAGCTACTTTCTTGCTTATATCCCATAATCACTATTATGGCTTGGATATGAGGTGTTCCCCCCAAAAGTTGATTTTAGATAAAGTAGCAGTGTTGAAAGATGAAATGATCAGATTATGGTAGCTATAATCTCATGAGTGGATTAATCCATTTGGTGGGCCAATAATTTAAAAGAATCACTGGGTAGTAACTATAGATAGGTTGGGGATGGCCAGAGAAAGTAGGTCACTGGGGGTATGGTCTTGGGAACTGCTATTTGTCCCTGATTCCTTGAGGTGAGTTGCTTTCCTCCACCACACCAGTCCATGATGATGTTCTGCCTCACCTCCGGTCCAGAGTAATGGAGTTGGCTGACCATGAGTTGAACCTCTGAGACAGTGAGCTCCAAATAAATTTTTCCATTTCTAAGTCGTCCTCAGGTATTTTGGTCACAGAGATGAAAAGCTCACTAACACCATGCACCCTACATGTCATTAAGAGCATTTTTTTTTCCCCTGAGTTGAAAACCTATTGCTTATCTTTGAACATTGCACATTTCCTTTGTCTACCTTCTTGGTCCTATGATGGATTGATCTTTTCAATATCTTTCTGTGCTCATATCTTATTTTTACCCCTCCAGATCCATTTGACAGATGTGTGCTCTTCTCTGCTTACTAATGGACTGCATCTGTGGTGCCAAACTTTGTAACTTTTAGATGGGTTTGAACAATGGAGATAGGGAAAGCACCAAGTATCGGGGAGCTATTTTCTCAGCTTCCTTGCTATGGGACCATATTAATTCCACTGGGTTGGGTGGTCCTTTCTACATAGCTCTGTTTCCTCATTTCAAATTAATAGTCCCATTTTACTTCTCATTGGACCTAGTGGTAGCTCCTCTCGGTTACTAGTCCATAGTCCTTATAAACAGCTCTGTTTTAAACTCTTCTATAATGGCCCAGTTTAAACACACTATTTCCTATTAGGATCATGGAAGGAGATACTCCTTTTGCACTTGAATTCCATCATTCTTGATCTCATTTCTCTATGTTAATATAAATATCTTACATCTAGCAAGTATCAAGTTGATAAGAAAAATCAAAGAACATGTAAACATTTTTCATAGACTACTTTGGTTTCACTGTTTTAATTATTAGTTGTCTGAGTGGGTGAGTTTCTAATCTATAAATACATTTCTTAAAAGCGTATAACCTGTAACCAGGGTAATGATAAGAAATATATTATACAAGTTGATGTAAAGTGGTTTCCCTTTAAAATTTCTTGTTTGGAAAACAGTGGTTGATTATCAATGAACTTTATAAGTTAAGATGCTCCCAGGCATGAAGTTCTAGGAGAGAATGATAGTGAGGCTTCATGTTCTTTGTATATGTTTAAATACATATTTATATCACTAATCTAAATGCTAGATAAAAGGAGATGTTACTTTTGTACATTCAAAATGGAATTGCTACTGTTTAAAATTTCAAAGATTTGAAATCAACAACTGAGTAGAAATATACTCAAGAACATCAAGCATACAAAGAAAAGAGGTTTATTAGAAATTAAATGGCCTCTTTAATTAGATGTATTTTTTTACATCTGAGGAAACTCAAATGGCCTTCAGCAAATACTTTACAAGCGTGGATTTTGTGTAAGGAAAGGCAGGGGACATAATGATCAATTATGATACTTACCTACTATTCTTTTATCTCTGGCTGCTCTGTTAAAATTCAAAGTGCCATGTTATATTACGGAATATCCTTTAGGAGCCCTATTAGATATGTGTTTTTATTTCCTAATTAATACTGGTAGTTCTTCAATTTGTAGCCAACAGGACACTAGGCATTGGTTCAGAAAGATATCTGACATGTACTAACAGAAAACAAAGACTAATTTTATTGTATTTCCTATCTCTCTGGAGAATTTAAAAAGGAGTATTTTGATTAATACGTTTTCTCTGGGTAAGAAACATGTGAAAACAGAACTAAGACTATGGTGTATAAAGGACTGACTATACCACATGACTTCAACAAAATAAAATACCACAAATTTTTTTCTTACCCAAATATTGCTTTTTCCCCCTAGTACTGTGTATGTATTATGTGTGATTATTATATATTAAATTTACATAATATATGACTATTGATTTATTGACTATCTAGCTCCTATTATTTATTTATCCAAAAATATTTATTGAGGACCTCTCTGGGCTCTAGGGCTACAACAGTTAGCTTGAAATGATCACTGTCATTATGAACATTATGTATGAGTGAGCCTTTACTATAGATACGAGTAATTTTCTCCAAAAAGAGCATTTAGGAAAATTTTGACAAAATGCAAAAATGGAAGAACAGTTGTTAATTGAGACTTAATTTTTAAAAAGTGATATTCCATTTCACTTTAGAAAGAAACTAACCTCAAATAAATTTGAATGCTAGGTTTCAAGATAATCTTTTTCTTTCCCTTTTTTGCATCAACGTGGTTTTCCCTTATTAACAAAAGTTAAACTTCCTTCCTCTGATCCTTAGTTTATAACATAAAACATACATCTCAGCTATACTGTTAATGTTATTACTACCCAAAATATTGTGTGGTTTGATTTATATAGATGTCATTAAATAATATCTTGGAGGTTTTAAGCTTTCATACATACCTTTATTTTCCAAGGAATGATGGTCTTTTTATGTTGCTGGGAAAAACTGTTTTATTTTCTAAACACCATTATCTGATCCCTAGGTTTCTATATTGTATAGACTTTGCAGATTAAAACAAAATTGACTAAGTAATACTGTCCAATGTTACAGTGCAGGAGATGCCCAAATAGACCTGAGCAAAGGTATGCATACTGACAAGTCAGCAGAGGGCAATTCTGGGACCTTGATGGCCTATCGAGACAGGGTCAAGGATTTTATTAATTTTACAACCTTTATAAAAAGAAATAAGAAAACAATAATGGAAATAAAACAATTAATATAATCTGATAATAAAAGTAAGAATAATAAATTATTAATGGCACCATAAAATGGAAATATGGTAGAAAGTGTTATAGAACTGGATAGAATCTAGCCCATAACCATATATTTTAAAAGGCATTAAATTGCAACTGTTCCCAGCATGGTCACCCAAGTTGAATATCATGAAATGGCTAATGGTTCACTTGATACTTCCCAAAGTTTAGAAAGCAGCAGGGGTAGAAAAATTCACTCGTCATTTGAGCTCTCATGAATGACTAAGAGAAGTATGTTCCCAACCCCATTCTCTAGGCAACTGCAGGAAGAGTGGGAGGCACATGGTACAGGCCTGTGACATCTGATGCAAGAACTGAAAGATGCACAGCTGTTGATGGAGGAAGGGAATGTTGTCATTTAGTGTGGGTGGAGAAACAGTACCTTCTGGAAAGGAAGAAAGGATCCTGGTGGGGAGGAATTTCAGATCACATATTATTGAAATTACTGACCCTGAAAAACAGTGTGGCAATATCCTCAAGTCTTCATACAGTCTGTGCTGTGCACTCATCCATACAGCAATGTCTGTCCCCATTCCTCACAGGTATGTTGTCAGAAATCACAGTGCTCTGTTTGAAAGTATTTGGTTATTAAACGTAGCTGTGCATAACCACACATGAGTAAGGAAGCAGAGTTCCCCTATATAATTTTGCTTTATTAGCCTCAAGGATTATTTGAAATATATATATATTTTTAATTTACAGGGTAGGATTGAGGAAATCTTTAGCAAAATTCTCATGAAGCCTTTAACACATTAAATCATAAAAGAAGATCAGAGTGTAAAAGTAGTACTAAGGATTTAAAACTGTTTATAGAAGGAAAAACAAAGAATAAGGATCTATGAGCCCTTTTTCTGCAGGATGGAAGGTAAATGGATGCCCCGAGGACTGTATTGTTAGTGGAGAGGTACAGTGTGTTTCTGGCCTGCCGAGGAGAACAGGGAATTACAAATTTAGCTAGTAATATGAGATTATTTAGGTTGTAGAGTGGTGAGAACCCAGAATCCAATTTTAGATTTAAAGAATATTTTTCAAATCCTTAAAAATATGTAAAGAATTTAAAAATCCTTGAAATGAGACTACATGCACGTAAGAATAATTTTATTGCTTACCTCATTCAGTGGTTATTATACTCAATCTTGAGTAGGCCAGCATTTTAGTCACTGGCCAAGAAATTTCTATAAAGTTTGTGAGGTGCAGAAATCCTTGGGATGTATTTTGCTGAGTGCTTTAAAAGTAATATATAAAGTGTTAGGAGAAATTATAAAAATTATAACACTATAACTCTTTCAGTTTTAAAATGAGTTATCTGTACATTAAGTGCTGATGGTGTAAGTTAAAAGGACAAAGGAAAAGCTTAGATATACGAGTGGGGCACAAGATGAGTACCCTTATTTTCCATTTTTTCTGGTCACTTTTAAGCATAATGCGGATCAATTAACTTTCTAATCCATTAATAAGAATGGTTTCTCATTTGAATGTACTCACATAAAAATCTAGAAATCTTCCAATTTATACTGCAGTGGGGTGATATTTTTTTCCTCCTTGTTTCATCTCTATTTTTTTTTTAGTGGAAATCAAGCCATGTTGTATCTGCGAGTGACCCTTTTGCATTTAAGGCTGCAAACATTGTACGTCTTGCTGAATAAAAAAGACCAACTAGTTTTTGTAATTATGGACCTTGAGACATAGGTGAGTTTATTCTGAAAGTTTATAATAAGAAAACTCCCAATTTCCCAGGCATCTGAGGGTCACTTTGTGAGTCTACAGAGAATGTGCACTGTGGTATGACTCTGAAAGAACCCTGAGCCCTGCAGCACCCACCATGCGCCAGACCTTACTTCTAAGAATAACATGCTCCTATCTATTAGACAAACAAAATGCATGGAAGTGGAGCAAGATCATGGAATCTTCAAATTAAATAGCATTCCCACAAGCAAATGATGAAAGAATTCTCTAATATGCAACTACTTGGACATTTTTGCTAGCAATTATAGAAGGGAAACTGGAAAAAAAAATAAACATCTGAAACTCTTTGAACATATAAATAAATTATAGAAAAGGAAAAATAAAAAGAAGTAAGCTAGGAGGAAGAAAGCTGGGAACTAGTACTTTTTAAGATTTAAGTTTAGGAGCTAAGCCTTGTCAGTTTTTATTGGTTAATAAGATTGAGGAAATAGGTGGTAAGTACAGATGGTAAAGAGACTATATTCTGGGTACAACCCGAACGGCCTTCAAAGTGTATATCTTTTTCATGGCTTTTTCCTAGAACTCTCTTTTTCTCTTACTTGACACTCTCCAGAGGATTTAGCCCACTGTTCCAACTTTAACTTCTACCCATATCCTGATGACATCTACATAAATACCTCCAGCTCCAATATCACTCAGAAGCTTTGGATCTGAATTTCTGTGCCTCTGGGATATATGCACACAGATGTTTTACAGGTGTTGTGAACTCGACCTGGTTGTTGTTTTCCCATTTCTTATGTTTCAGACCTGCCTGTGTTCATTATTTTAATTGCTGTGCCACCAAACACCCAATTACTCCAGTTAAATGTACCAAAGTCAAGCTTGACTATTCTCTCTCTCTCTCTAACCTCCTAAATCCAAACCATCCACAGATATTTTCATAAAATTTTACTAAGGTCACTTTTCTTTTTTTTTTTCTAGTGACATTGGTCTAGTTGAGATGGTTATCTTTTGCTTTCTAGAAAACTGCCACATGTCTCCTCTTAATTGTATCAAGTGTCTCCTCTTTTCCAATCTGTGTTCTACCTAACTTTCAGTAATTTTCTTTTCTTTTTCTATTATTAATTTATTTTAACTAATACCTAAAACAAAAAATGTTTTGATACACATATACATTGGGTACTGTTTAAATTAAGGTAAGCATAGCTCCTCAAACATTTATCCTATCTTTGTGGTGAAGGTATTACAAATCCTTTCTTCCAGCTTTTTGAAATATACAGCTCAATTTTATTATGTGTAATCACCCTACTGTGCAACAGCACAGCAGAACTTCTTGCTCTGGTCTAACTGTAATTTATTACCCATGGATCAACTTCCTCCAATTCTCCCTCCTCTCTTCTCTTCACAGCCTTAGATAATTATCATCCTATTCTCAACTTCTATGAGATCAACTTTCATATTCCACATATGAGTGAGTTCATGTGGTACTTATTGTTTTTGAGCCTGGCTTATTTTACTTAGTGCAGTGATCTCCAGCTCCACTCCTGTTGCTGCTGCAAAGGATAAAATTTTATTCTCTTTTATGGCTAAGTAAAGTTTCATTGTGTATAGGACATTTTCTTTCTCCATTTATCAATTGGTGGGCACTTAGGTTATTTCCAGTTCTTGGCTATTGTGAAGAGTAGGATATGGAGTGAGATGTGGTAGTTCTATTGTTAAGGTTTTGAAGAACCTCCATACTGTTTTCCGTAATGGCTACACTAATTTACACTCTGATTGGGAGTACTCAAGAGTCTATATAGCCTCACTAGTACTTGTTTTCTTTTTGTTCATAGTCACTCACTGGGATGAGCTGATATCTTATTGTGGTCTTGATTTGCACTTCCTTGATAATTAGTGATGTTGAGCATTTTTTCATGTATCTGTTGATTTCTTGTATGTCAACTTTTGAAAAATGTCTATTTAGGTCTATGGCCCATATTTTAATTTTTTTCTGTTAAGATTTTTTTTTTAAAATTTTTTATTGTTGGTTGTTCAAAACATTACATAGTTCTTGATATATCATATTTCACACTTTGATTAAAGTGGGTTACGAACCCCCATTTTTACCCCGTATACAGATTGCAGAATCATATCAGTTACACATCCATTGATTTACATGTTGCCATACTAGTGTCTGTTGTATTCTGCTGCCTTTCCTATCCTCTACTATCCCCCATCCCCTCCCCTCCCCTCCCCTCTTCTCTCTCTACCCCCTCTACTGTCATTCATTTCTCCCCCTTGTATTATTTTTCCCTTTCCCCTCACTTCCTCTTGTATGTAATTTTGTATAACCCTGAGGGTCTCCTTCCATTTCCATGCAATTTCCCTTCTCTCTCCCTTTCCCTCCCACCTCTCATCCCTGTTTAATGTTAATCTTCTTCTCATGCTCTTCGTCCCTACTCTGTTCTTAGTTACTCTCCTTATATCAAAGAAGACATTTGGCATTTGTTTTTTAGGGATTGGCTAGCTTCACTTAGCATAATCTGCTCTAATGCCATCCATTTCCCTGCAAATTCTATGATTTTGTCATTTTTTAATGCAGAGTAATACTCCATTGTGTATAAATGCCACATTTTTTTTATCCATTCGTCTATTGAAGGGCATCTAGGTTGGTTCCACAGTCTTGCTATTGTGAATTGTGCTGCTATGAACATCGATGTAGCAGTGTCCCTGTAGCATGCTCTTTTTAGGTCTTTAGGGAATAGACCAAGAAGGGGAATAGCTGGGTCAAATGGTGGCTCCATTCCCAGCTTTCCAAGAAATCTCCATACTGCTTTCCAAATTGGCTGCACCAATTTGCAGTCCCACCAGCAATGTACAAGTGTACCCTTTTCCCCACATCCTCGCCAGCACTTGTTGTTGTTTGACTTCATAATGGCTGCCAATCTTACTGGAGTGAGATGGTATCTTAGGGTGGTTTTGATTTGCATTTCTCTGACTGCTAGAGATGGTGAGCATTTTTTCATGTACTTGTTGATTGATTGTATGTCCTCCTCTGAGAAGTGTCTGTTCAGGTCCTTGGCCCATTTGTTGATTGGGTTGTTTGTTCTCTTATTGTCTAATTTTTTGAGTTCTTTGTATACTCTGGATATTAGGGCTCTATCTGAAGTGTGAGGAGTAAAGATTTGTTCCCAGGATGTAGGCTCCCTATTTACCTCTCTTATTGTTTCTTTTGCTGAGAAAAAACTTTTTAGTTTGAGTAAGTCCCATTTGTTGATTCTAGTTATTAACTTTTGTGCTATGGGTGTCCTATTGAGGAATTTGGAGCCCGACCCCACAGTATGTAGATCGTAGCCAACTTTTTCTTCTATCAGACGGCGTGTCTCTGATTTGATATCAAGCTCCTTGATCCATTTTGAATTAACTTTTGTGCATGGCGAGAGAAAGGGATTCAGTTTCATTTTGTTGCATATGGATTTCCAGTTTTCCCAGCACCATTTGTTGAAGATGCTATCCTTCCTCCATTGCATGCTTTTAGCCCCTTTATCAAATATAAGATAGTTGTAGTTTTGTGGATTGGTTTCTGTGTCCTCTATTCTGTACCATTGGTCCACCCGCCTGTTTTGGTACCAGTACCATGCTGTTTTTGTTACTATTGCTCTGTAGTATAGTTTGAAGTCTGGTATCGCTATACCGCCTGATTCACACTTCCTGCTTAGCATTGTTTTTGCTATTCTGGGTCTTTTATTTTTCCATATGAATTTCATGATTGCTTTCTCTATTTCTACAAGAAATGCCGTTGGGATTTTGATTGGCATTGCATTAAACCTATAGAGAACTTTTGGTAATATCGCCATTTTGATGATGTTAGTTCTGCCTATCCATGAACAGGGTATATTTTTCCATCTTCTAAGATCTTCTTCTATTTCTCTCTTTAGGGTTCTGTAGTTTTCATTGTATAAGTCTTTCACCTCTTTTGTTAGGTTGATTCCCAAGTATTTTATTTTTTTTGAAGATATTGTGAATGGAGTGGTTGTCCTCATTTCCATTTCAGAGGATTTGTCGCTGATATACAGGAATGCCTTTGATTTATGCGTGTTGATTTTATATCCTGCCACTTTGCTGAATTCATTTATTAGCTCTAATAGTTTCTTTGTAGAGCCTTTTGGGTCTGCTAGGTATAGAATCATATCATCTGCAAATAGTGATAATTTAAGTTCTTCTTTTCCTATTTTGATGCCTTTAATTTCTTTCGTCTGTCTAATTGCTCTGGCCAGTGTTTCGAGAACTATGTTGAACAGAAGTGGAGAGAGAGGGCATCCCTGTCTTGTTCCAGATTTTAGAGGGAATGCCTTCAGTTTTTCTCCATTCAGAATGATGCTAGCCTGAGGCTTAGCATAGATTGCTTTTACAATATTGAGGTATGTTCCTGTTATCCCTAGTTTTTCTAGAGTTTTGAACATAAAGGGATGCTGTACTTTGTCGAATGCTTTTTCCGCATCTATCGAGATGATCATATGGTTCTTATTTTTAAGTCTATTGATGTGGTGAATAACATTTATTGATTTCCGTATATTGAACCAGCCTTGCATCCCAGGGATGAATCCTACTTGATCATGGTGCACAATTTTTTTGATATGTTTTTGTATCCGATTCGCCAGAATTTTATTGAGGATTTTTGCATCTAGGTTCATTAGAGATATTGGTCTGTAGTTTTCTTTCTTTGAAGTGTCTTTGTCTGGTTTAGGTATCAGGGTGATGTTGGCCTCATAGAATGAATTTGGAAGTTCTCCCTCCTTTTCTATTTCCTGAAGTAGCTTGAAAAGTATTGGTATTAGTTCTTCTTTAAAGGTTTTGTAAAATTCTGCTGTATACCCATCCGGTCCTGGGCTTTTCTTAGTTGGTAGTCTTTTGATGGTTTCTTCTATTTCCTCAATTGATATTGGTCTGTTTAGGTTGTCTATATCCTCCTGACTCAATCTGGGCAGATCATATGACTTAAGAAATTTATCTATGCCTTCACTATCTTCTAATTTATTGGAGTATAAGGATTCAAAATAGTTTTTGATTATCTTCTGTATTTCTGAAGTGTCTGTTGTGATATTGCCTTTTTCATCCCGTATGCTAGTAATTTGAGTTCTCTCTCTTCTTCTCTTCGCTAGCATGGCTAAGGGTCTGTCGATTTTGTTTATTTTTTCAAAGAACCAACTTTTAGTTTTGTCAATTTTTTCAATTGTTTCTTTTGTTTCGATTTCATTAATTTCAGCTCTGATTTTAATTATTTCTTGCCTTCTACTTCTTTTGCTGTTGTTTTGCTCTTCTTTTTCTAGGATTTTGAGATGAAGTATGAGATCATTTATTTGTTGGTTTTTTCTTTTTTTAAGGAATGAACTCCAAGCAATGAATTTTCCTCTTAGAACTGCTTTCAATGTGTCCCATAGATTCCGATATGTTGTGTCTGTGTTTTCATTTATCTCTAAGAATTTTTTAATTTCCTCCTTGATGTCTTCTATAACCCATTGATCATTCAGTAACCTATTGTTCATTCTCCAAGTGATGTATGCTTTTTCCTTCCTTCTTTTATCGTTGATTTTCAGTTTCATTCCATTATGATCAGATAAGATGCATGGTATTATCTCTACTCCTTTATATTGTCTAAGAGTTGCCCTGTGACATAATATATGATCTATTTTTGAGAAGGATCCATGTGCTGCTGAGAAAAAAGTGTAACTGCTTGATGTTGGGTGGTATACTCTATATATGTCAATTAGGTCTAGGTTATTAATAGTGTTATTGAGTTCTATAGTTTCCTTATTCAACTTTTGTTTGGAAGATCTGTCCAGTGGCGAGAGAGGTGTGTTGAAGTCTCCCATGATTATGGTATGGTGGTCTATTAGACTCTTGAACTTGAGAAGAGTTTGTTTGACGAACATAGCTGCACCATTGTTTGGGGCATAAATATTTATGATTGTTATGTCTTGTTGGTGTATGGTTCCCTTAAGCAGTATGTAGTGTCCCTCTTTATCCCTTTTGATTAACTTTGGCTTGAAATCTATTTTATTTGATATGAGTATGGACACTCCTGCTTGTTTCCGAAGTCCATATGAGTGATATGATTTTTCCCAACCTTTCACCTTCAGCCTATGTATGTCTTTTCCTATCAAATGCGTCTCCTGTAGGCAGCATATTGTTGGGTCTTGTTTTGTGATCCATTCTACTAGCCTGTGTCTCTTAATTGGTGAGTTTAAGCCATTAACATTTAGGGTTATTATTGAGATATGGGTTGTTCTTCCAGCCATATTTGTTTATTTCTGTTACTAAACATGGTTTGTTTTCCTCTTTGATTATTTCCCCCCCCTTTACTGTCCTACCTCCCACTGTTGGTTTTCATTGTTATTTTCCATTTCCTCTTCCTGTAATGTTTTGCCGAGGATGTTTTGAAGAGATGGTTTTCTAGCTGCAAATTCTTTTAACTTTTGTTTATCGTGGAAGGTTTTAATTTCATCTTCCATCCTGAAGCTTAATTTCGCTGGATACACAATTCTTGGTTGGAACCCATTTTCTTTCAGTGTTTGAAATATGTTATTCCAGGATCTTCTAGCTTTCAGAGTCTGTGTTGAAAGATCAGCTGTTATCCTGATTGGCTTACCCCTAAATGTAATCTGCTTCCTTTCTCTTGTAGCTTTTAAAATTCTCTCCTTATTCTGTATGTTGGGCATCTTCATTATAATGTGTCTAGGTGTGGATCTCTTATGATTTTGCACATTCGGCGTCCTGTAGGCTTCTAGGATTTGGGATTCTGTCTCATTCTTCAAGTCTGGGAAGTTTTCTCGTATTATTTCATTGAATAGATTGCTCATTCCTTTGGTTTGGAGCTCTGTACCTTCCTGTATCCCAATGACTCTTAAGTTTGGTCTCTTAATGTTATCCCATATTTCTTGGATGTTCTGCTCATGGTTTCTTAACAGTCTTGCTGAGCTGTCTATGTTCTTTTCCAGTTGAAATACTTTGTCTTCATTGTCTGATGTTCTATCTTCTAAGTGTTCTACTCTGCTGGTAGTATTCTCCATTGAGTTTTTAAGTTGGTTTATTGCTTCCTGCATTTCTAGGATTTCTGTTTGTTTGTTTTTTATAACCTCTATCTCCCTGTATAGTTGATCCTTTGCTTCCTGGATTTGTTTGCGTAATTCATTGTCGAAGTGATCTTTCATTGTCTGATTTTGCTGTTTAATGTCTTCCTTGATACTCCAGATCATCTGAAGCATGTATATCCTGAATTCTTTATCTGACATTCCATCTGCTGCAGCTGTTACCTCTTCTAAAGTTGCGTTGACCTGCATTGCTTGTGGTCCTTTCTTTCCTTGTCTTTTCATACTGCTTGCGTATCTTTCCTGCAGGTGCGGGCGGCGGCTCTGCTCTCTCCTTATTCCAATTGGGGTGTCGTGGCTACCACGCCGGCAGGTCACTGGGCCTGTTCTGGGAGCTGGCGGCGGCTCTGTTCTGCCCCTACTCCAATTGGGGTGACGAGTGTACCACGCCGGCAGGCCACCGGGCCTGATCCGCCGGTCGGTTGCAGGTTTGCCTACCCTGCAGGCGCGGGCGGCGGCTCTACTCTGCCCCTACTCCAAATGGGGTGACGTGTCTGTCGTACCGGCAGGCCACTGGGCCTGTCCCGCTGGTCGGTCGCAGATCTGCCCACCTTTCGGGCACGGGTGGAGGCTCTGCTCTGCCCCTACTCCAATTGGGGTGTCGTGACTACCCCGCCTGCAGGACGCTGGGCCTGTTCCTGGCACGGGCGGCGACTCTGCTCTGCCACTACTCCAATTAGGGTGGTGTTTGTACCACGCCGGCAGGCTCCTGGGCCTGATCCGCCGGTCTGTTGTAGGTCTGCCTACCTTGGAGGCGCGGGCAGCGGATCTGCCCTGCCCCTCCTACCACGCCTGCGGACCCCTGGGTCTGATCTGCAGTTTGATCACTGGTCTGCTCACCCTGCGGGCACGGGTGGCGGTTCCGCTCCGCCCCCACTCCAATTGGGGTCACGTGACCACCACACCGGCAGGGCCTGATCCGGGCGTGGGAGAAGGATCTGCTCTGCCCCTACTCCAGTTGGGGTGACATGTGTACCACACTGGCAGGCCACTGGGCCTGACCCGCCCGGCTGTCACAGGTCTGTTTACCTTGCAAGCGCGAACGGCGGCTCTGCCCTGCCCCTCCTACCACGCCCATGTACCACTGGGTCGCGGGTCTGCCCACCTTGCGGGTGCGAGTGGCGGCTCCGCTCCGCCCCCTCTCCAATTGGGGTCACGCGGTCACCACGCTGGCGAGCCGCTGGGCCTGCTCCGGGCGCTGGCGGCGGCCCGGCTTCTCCCCTCTGGCTCAACGACAAATTGAGGAGACTCGGGTGACTGTGCCTCACCCCCCCTACCAGGAGACCAACTGCTTATGTCGCCGCTGGTATTGATGAAGTTCTCTCCTCCGGCGCTTTCTGATGACATCAGATCTCTGCCATGTTGGTATCCCATGCGAATGGCAGCATTTCGTTCCCTTTGCTGGGTGACCAAAGCAACGGGTGAGTCCTGACCGGCCCTCACAGGCCCCGTCTCAGTCCCGTTGCCACTGCCCACGAAGGCTCGGTTGGTATTTACCTCCACAGTACTCAGCAGGACCCGGACCGAGAAGCAGTTTCCGCGGGCTCCTTAGCCCTGGGCCAGAGCAGTTCTGGGAGCCGAAACTTGGCCGCTCCGTGCTCGGTGCATGCTCTGATAAGAGCAGGCTCCAAGAAGCAGTTTCCGCGGGTTATTTAGCACTGAGCCTGAGTAATTTGTCTGCAAGCCGCAGGCGAATGGCAGCCTGAAATTACCTGTTCTATGGCTGAATGAGCTGCGATCAGTCGAAAACAGGGATAGTGATGTCAGCTCTCCAAGATGGTGGCCGCTGGCCTCCTCTGTGGTCTGACCTGTGTGGAGAACCGAATTGGACTGCTTCCTTCCCCCGTCTCAAACCCAGAATTCAGCACTGAGTACGGTGCTTGCACAGCTGGCAGAAGCCCGCAGAAACTGCAGAGCTGTATACCTGCATCGCTATCTCCTCGTTTCCTAGCACGCGCCACAGACTCTAGCCGCGGGGCGATTTGCTGAATAAGCAGTGTTACCTTCCGTGCGGACAAATCTCTCGTGTTTGAGCCCCCGTAGCCAATCCTCGTGCGATGGAAATCCTTCCTCTAGGTTCCGGAGCACCCCACTTTTGCTGGAAATTCCTAACAAGATAGCCTTTAGCGTCCTGACTCGTCATTCTCCCGCACAGTGACGCGGCACACGGGGGCAATGCACTCCCCTCGCCGCCATCTTCTGTGAGCTTAGGTGTGAGAAGCTTTCTAATTCAATAAAATTCTATTTGTCTCTTTTTGCTTTAGTTTCTTGTGTTTTGGAGTCTTGTCTCAAAAAATTCCAGTTTACTCTAGGGTCCTAAGCATTTCACTTTTTTTCTTCTAGTATTTTAATAGTCTCGGAACTTTCATTTAAATCTTGAAAAAAAATGTGTTGATTTATAAAGCTGGTAAGAGATGGGGTGTGGCTTTCATTCTTCTGCATGTGGATATCTGATATCCCTTGTACCATTTATGGAGACAACTTTTCTTTATACAATGAGTGTTCTTAGCACCTTTGTCAAAAATCAGCTAGTTGTAGATGTGTGGCTTTGCTTCTAATACCTCTCTGCTGGTTCAGTAATATTTCTTGAAGAAATTGAAGGGAAAGAATGAACTTCAGGTCCCAAATGCAGGTAGATGCCTGCCTCGCCATCCTTTTCTGTCCCGTGGATCTTCCCCACTAGTGTACATTTTCCATAAAAATTGTTAACTTCTCTTTAACTGTCCAGTTAACCACCTCATTTCTTTCTTTATGTTTATAACAAGCTCCTTTAAAACATTGTGCTCATTCTCTCTGATTCCTGTTTTCCACCATCTCTTCATCCTAAGATTTTCCTCCCATGGCTCCATTGAAACTCACCTTTTCAACTTCACCAGTTATTTACAAAACTAGATCTAACTCATAATTCTTTATTCTTTTCTTTAAATTAATTTTTAAAATTTGTTTTAATTAGTTATACATGACAGTAGAATGCATTTATGCACTTTGATGTTTCACACATAGATGAGATATAATTTCTCATTTTTCTGGGTATACATGTGGCAAAATCATATTGGTCATGCAGTCACATCTATACATACAGTAATAATGTCTGTTTCATTCTACTGTTTCTTTCTACTATCTTTTCTTATAGTCATTATTTGCTGAAGCCAATCACTCTGTATTTCCTGAACTGATTTTTTTTTTTTCCAGTTGAATTCAGGACACCCACATTTTCTCTGTTTTTTTTTTTTTTTTTTTTTCTGCTTTTGCTTGGCTGCTTTCTTTCCCCAGTGTCCTTGCGTGATTGTTATTTTCTGTCAACCTTTGTAGCACTCCAAAGATCAATCCATGGATATTTCCTCCTTGTCCTTTTCTTCTTCTCTCTCATTGAACTATGCTTATTTCTTAGATTATTTCATCCACCCTTGTGGTTCTAATTGCTGTCTATCACTGATAACGCCCAGGTGAATATTTGCAGACTGAATTTCCTTTTGAAAGATAGACTCAACTGTGTACATTTCATATTAAGTTGAATGGGCAATTGGCATCTCACACTTCATATATCCCAAACCACATTCCGGATTTCCTTCCTCAACCTATTCTTCCTGTAATAATTCTCATCTCAGTTAATTGTAATTCTGTTTTTCCAGTCACTTAGGCTAGAGTTGTTGAGTAACCCTTGACCCATCTCTTTTTCTCACACTCCACATCTCATCTGACATCAAGACTGATTGGATTTACTTTCAAAGCATATCACAAAATGCCTTTTTTTAAAAAATCATCCTTCCACTCTCTTTTTAGTCAAAACCCCCAACATTTTCTGATATATTGCAGTGACTTCATTAATGGTTTCCTGCCTCATTTTGAACTCTCTACTGAATTTAGTAGCCAGAGTGAATCTCTATAAATGAAAATTTTAAAAAATTGCAAAATGCATGGGTTCCAGACCCTGCGTTAGCACTGTACCCTATCCCTCCTACCTGCCTCTAGTTTTGTCTCATCTAGCTGTCACCCTCACTATGCCTTAATGTAGCCACCATAACCTCTTTAGAGTTCTTCAGATGCACTCTGCAAACTCTTGCCTTATTGCTTTTGTACTTGCAGTTATTTCTGTCTAGAATGTTCTTCCCTAAAACATTAAAATGCTAATGCACTATCTGACTTTCTTCAACTCTGTCTAAATGTCACTTTCCCAGGCTCCGGGATTTGAAATTTAAAATTCTGAATCCTCCTATTTCTCCTTCTATTTGCTTTATTTCGATGTTTAACTTTGCCTATTTAGCAAAACTTAGACTGGACTTTTTATGAGCAAGGAACTGTTCTAAGCACTAAAGAAACACTAACCTATTTAATTATCCTAACAACACTTAGAGCTCTACAATATCATTAATCCCATTAGATGGTTGAGAAAAACAGAGAGGTTAAGGGACTTGACCAGGATCAAGATGGATCCTAAAAAGCCACCCAGCTCTGTGAGTTGTGCTCTTAACCTCCACACTAGCTGGCTTTCCACCAGGCAAACATTGCACACATGTTATTTGTTTGTCCTTTGGACTCTTCACCTGTCTGACTGGGAAGTAAGCTTCCATGAAGGTAGGATTTGTGCCAGTTCAATCCAGTTCTATAGCCCAGCCTTCACAATAATGTCTGGCACATACTAAATCGTAAATGGCAGTTGCATGATTGAATGAATATGTGAATGCATGGCTTCTGTAGTGAAGAGACTAATCTCATTGAATCAGGGAGACATAAATCCCTGGAAATATTTAGATCACAGTCAAGTGCTACATTTTAGGAAACGGTGTGCCCAGGGGCTGGTCTTTAACATGTGTGCACTTTGTGGCTGTCACGTGGCAAACTGGCATATGGAAGAAGTGGCAAAGTTTTGAATGTGAGAAGGAAGGAAAGATTCTTAATGGGCAGGAGAAGATGGAGAAGGATTCATTCATCTGGCCATTGGTACTGAATCTCTCTTCCCTCTCACAGCAAACTCCTTGAAAGGACAATCAATGCTGTCCCCCACGTTTTCACCTCTTACTCTTCTCGGTGCTTTTCATTAGGGCTTCTATACTCATCACTAAAGGGAATTCCAACCACAGATGCCCATATTGTTTCTGTCAAATGAAGTCTATACTCTGAATTTCTTATATTAATGAATCTTCCTGTGATATTTGAATTTTGAGAATCATTTGATTCTCATGTGATTCAATGACCATTTATAAATAAATGATGACCACTTATTTGAGTCCTTTGTGAGTTTTTTGTGTTCATTTTATTTGTTCACATTAGATATTTTTTTTCTCCCAGTGATCAACTATGTGTATGATTTTGACATACCCAGTCAGTGTGTCTAAAGATTACCTCATTATCTTTGCTTCAAAATTGTTTCTTCTCATTTACTCCAAGTTTGCACATTAGCCATCATCCAACCAAAATATATAAGGTTACTTTAGAGTCCTTTCTGTCCCTCAAATAGCTGTATATGGTCAGTATCAGGTCTTGTTGTGGTGTTTGGGAATATATATATATATTAGAGCATTATAGTTATACATAGCGGTTGGGTTCATTTTGATAAAATCATACATACATGGAATTTGATTCAATCCCCATTCCCCTACTTTCCTTCCCCATTCCCTCTGCCTATTCTTATTGCTCTACTCTACTGATCTTTTTTTTAATTACTTGTTTGTTTATTTTTGATTTGTACTTTCTACATGTACATAAAAGTGAAATTTTTTTGTGGTATATTTGTATGTGCATATGATATGATTATGTTCAATTCATTCTATATTTCCTTCCCTTTCCTGTTGTTCCTCCCTTCTTCATGATCTTTTTCTACTTCACTGCTCTTCCCTATATTTTTATGGTATCTGATTCCCCTCAAATTCTTTCCCTTATTTTGCTCTAGCTTTCACCTATGGGAGGAAACATTCAACCCTTGATTTTCTGAGTCTGAATTATTCACTTAACACAACGTTCTCCATTTCCATTAATTTATCAGCACATGCCCCAATTTCACTCTTCTTTATGGCTGAGTAAAACTCATTGTGTGTGTGTGTGTGTGTGTGTGTGTACACACAATGCATTTCTTTTTTTGGGGGGAGGCGGTTGGAACAGTTTTTCTGTGAGCTGTTTTTTTTAAATTTACTTTATCTTCTAATTTGTTATATATGACAGTAGGAAGCATTGTAATTCATATTATACATATAGAGCACAATTTTTCATATCTCTGATTGTATATAAAGTATATTGATGCCATTCATGTCTTCATACATGTTCTTAGGGTAATGATGTCCATCTCATTCCATCATCTTTTTCACCACTATGCCCCCTCCCTTTCTCTCCCACCTCTTTGCCTTATCTAGAGTTTGTCTAATTCTTCCATGCTCCTCCTCCCAACCCCTCTAAGAATCAGCCTCCTTATTATCAGAGAAAAGATTTGGCATTTGGTTTTGGGGATTGGCTAACTTCACTTAGATTATATTCTCCAACTCCATCCATTTACCTGCAAATGCCATGGTTTTATTCTCTTTTATTGCTGAGTAATATTCCATTGTATATATATATATATCACATTTTCTTTATCCATTCATCTACTGATGGGCATCTAGGTTGGTTCCACAGTTTAGCTATTGTGAATTGTGCTGCTATAATCATCAATGTGGCTGTGTCCCTGTAGTATACTCTTTTTAAGTCCTTTGGGTATAGAATAAGGAGTGGAATAGCTGGGTCAAATGGTGGGTCCATTCCCATTTTTCCAAGAATTTTTCATACTGCTTTCCATATTGGCTGCACCAATTTGCAGTCCCACCAGCAATGTATGAGTGTACCTTTTCCTCCACATCCTTGCCAACACTTATTGTTCTTTGTGTTCTTAATAGCTGCCATTCTGACTGGAGTGAGATGAAATCTTAGAGTAGTTTTGATTTGCATTTCTCTAATTGCTAGAGATGTTGAACATTTGTTTCCATATAATTATTGATTGATTGTATATCATCTTTTGAGAGGTGTCTATTCAGTTCCTTCGCCCATTTATTGATTGGGCTATTTGTCTTTTTGGTGTTTAGCTTTTTGAGTTCTTTATATATCCTAGAGATTAGTGCTCTATAGATGTGTGAGTGGTAAAAATTTGCTCCCAAGTTGTAGGCTCTCTATTCACCTCATTGATTGTTTCTTTTATAGAGAAAAAGCTTTTTAGTTTGAATCCATCCCATTTATTGATTCTTGGTTTTAATTCTTGTGCCAAAGGAGTATTATTTAGGAAGTTGGGGCCTAATCCAACATGATGGAGATTAGAGCCTACTTTTTCTTCTATTAGATGCAGGGTATCTGGTTTTATTCCTAAGTCCTTGATCTATTTTGAGTTGAAATTTGTGCATGGTGAGAGATAGGAGTTTAATTTCATTTTGTTGCACATGGATTTCCAGTTCTCCCAGCACCATTTGTTGAAGAGGCTGTCTTTTCTCCAATGTATGTTTTCGGCACCTTTTCTAATATAAGATAACTATAATTGTGTGGGTTAGTCTCTGTGTCCTTTATTCTGTGCCATTGGTCAACCAGTCTGTTTTGGTGCCAATGCCATGCTGTTTTTGTTACTGTTGCTCTGTAGCATAGTTTAAGGTCTGGTATAGTGATGTCACTTGCTTCATTCTTCTTGTTAAGTATTGCTTTAGCTATTCTGGGTCTCTTATTTTTCCAGATGAATTTCATGACTGCTTTTTCTATTTCTATGAGGAATGCCATTGGGATTTTGATTGAAATTGAATTAAATCTGTATAGTGCTTTTGGTTATATGGTCAATCTGACAATATTAATTTTGCCTATCCAAGAACAAGGGTGATCTCTCCATCTTCTAATGTCTTCTTTAATTTCTTTCTTTAGCTTTCTGTAGTTTTCATTGTAGAGGTCTTTCACATCTTTTGTCAGGTTGATTCCCAAGTTATTTTTTTTTGAAGCTATTGTAAATAGGGTAGTTTTTCTCATTTCCCTTTCAGAGGATTTGTCACTGATATACAGAAATGCCTTTGATTTATGTGTGTTGATTTTTTATCCTCCTACTTTGCTCAATTCATTTACTAGTTCTAGAAGTTTTCTGGTGGAATTTTTCAGGTCTTCTAGGTATAGAAACATATCATTGGCAAATAGTGCTAATTTGAGTTCTTCTTTTCCTATCCATACCCCTTTAATTTCTTTTGTTTGTCTAAATGCTCTGGCCAGTGTTTCAAGAACTATGTTAAATAGAAGTGGTGAAAGAGGGCATCCCTGTCTTGTTCCAGTTTTTAGAGGGAATGCTTTCAATTTTTTTCCATTTAGAATGATGTTAGCCTGGAGCTTAGCATAGATAGCTTTTATGATGTTGAGATATGTTCCTGTTATCCCTAGTGTTTTCTAGTGTTTGGGACAAGTATGTGTGCTATACTTTGTCAAATGCATATTCTGCATCTATTGAGATGATCCTATGATAATTCTTATTATTAAGTCTATTGATGTGATGAATTATGTTTATTGATTTCCATATGTTGAACCAACCTTGCATCCCTAGGATAAACCCTACTTGATTGTGGTGCACTATCTTTTTGATGTTTTTGTATTTGATTTGCCAGAATTTTATTGAGCATTTTTGCATCTATGTTCAGTGGAGGTATTGGTCTGAAGTTGTTTTTCTTTGATGTGTCTTTGTCTAGTTTTGGAATCAGGGTGATATTGACCTCATAGAATGAGTTTGGAAGTGCTCCCTCTTCTTCTATTTTATGAAATATTTTGTAGAGTATAGGTGTTAGTTTTTCTTTAAAGGTCTTGTAGAACTCAGCTGTGTATCCATGTGGTCCTGGGCTTTTCTTAGTTGGTAGGTGTCTGATGGCATCTTCTATTTCCTTGCTTGAAAATGATCTGTTTAAATTGTGTATACCATCCTGATTCAATTTAGGTAACTCATATGCCTCTAGAAATTTGCCAATGCCTTCAATATTCTCTATTTTATTAGAGTAAAGTTTTCAAAATAATTTCTAATTATCTTCTGTATTTCTGTAGTGTCTGTTGTGATATTTCCTTTTTCATCACATATGTTAGTGATTTGAGTTTTCTCTCTCCATCTCTTTGTTAGCATGGCTAAGGGTTTGTCAATTTTATTTATATTTTCAAAGAACCAACTTTTTGTTCTGTCAATTTTTTCAATTGTTTCTTTTATTTCAATTTCATTGATTGCAGCTCTGGTTTTAATTATTTCCTCCTGTCTTCGACTGCTTTTGGTATTGATTTGTTCTTCTTTTTCTAGTGCTTTGAGATGTAGCATTAGGTCATTTATTTGTTGACTTTTTCTTCTTTTAAGAAATGAAATCCATGCAATGAACTTTCCTCTTAATACTACCTTCATAGTGTCCCAGAGATATTCATATGTTGTATCAGTGTTCTTATTTACTTCTAAGAATTTTTTAATATGCTCCTTGATGTCTTTTGCAACCTATTGTTTATTCAGTAGCATATTATTTAGTCTCCAGGTGTTGGAGTAGTTTTTATTTTTTATTTTATCACTGATTTCTAATTTAATTCCATTGTGATCTGATAGAATGTAGGGTAGTATCTCCACCTTTTTGTATTTGTTAAGAGTTGTTTTGTGGTATAATATATGATCTATTTTAGAGAAGGATCCATGTGCTGTTGAGAAGAAAGTGTATTCGCTCACTGAAGAATGAAATATTCTATATATGTCAGTTAAGTCTAAGTTATTGATTGTATTATTGAGTTCTATATTTTCTTTGTTCAGCTTTTGTTTGGAAGGTCTATCCAGTGGTGGAAGAGGTGTGTTAACATCACCCAGAATTATTGTTTTGTGGTCAATTTGACTCTTGAACTTTAGAAGAGTTTGTTTGATGAACATAGATGCTCCATTGTTTGGGACATATATATATTTAAAATTGTTATGTCTCATTGTATGTTTCCCTTGAGCAGTATGAAATGTCCTTCTTTGTACCTTTTGATTAGATTTTGCTTAAAGTCTACTTTATTTGATATGAGGATGGAAACCCCTGCTTGCTTCCACAGTCCATGTGAATGATATGATTTTTCTCAACCTTTCATCTTCAGTCTGTGTGTGTCTTTTCTTATGAGATGAGTCTCTTGGAGGCAGCATATTGTTGGGTCTTTTTTTTTTTATCCAATCAACTCTATGTAGTCTATGTCTTTTTATTGGTGAGTTTAGGCCATTAACATTCAGAGTTATTATTGAGACATGATTTGTATTCCCAGCCATTTTTGTTTATTTTTGTTATTTAACTTGACTTGTTTTCTCCTTTGATTAGCTTTTTCTTTAGTGTGTTTCATCCCTTTGCTGATTTTTATTGGTGTTTTTAATTTCCTATTCATAGCATATTTTGCCAAGGATGTTCTGTAGTGAAGGTTTTCTAGCTGTAATTCTTTTTATGTTTGTTTATCATGGAAGGTTTCTATTTCAAATATAAAGCTGAATTTTGCTGGATACAAAATTCTTGGTTGGCATCCATTTTCTTTTAGAGCTTGATATATATTGTTCCAGAATTTTCTAGCTTTCAGGATCTGGGTTGAAAAATCTGCATATAACCTAACTGGTTTACCTCTATATGTAACATGTTTCCTTTCTCTTATGGCTTTTATTATTCTCTCCTTATTCTGTCTTCTAGGCATATTCATTATAATGTGCCTTGGTGTGGAACAGTTGTGATTTTGTACATTTCGTGTCCTGTAAGCATCTTGAATTTGATTTTCCAATTCATTCTTCATGTTTGGAAATTCTTCTGATATTATTTCATTGAATAGATTGTTCATTCCTTTGGTTTGGTACTCTTTGCTGTCCTCTATCCCAATAACTGTTAAATTTGGTCTTTTTATGCTATCCCATATTTCTTGAATGTTCTGCTCATGGTTTCTTACCATTTTCACTGTGTGGTCTACATTCTTTTCAAGACTCTATGTTTTGTCTTCATTGTCTGAGTCCTATCTTCCAAGTGGTCTATTCTGTTGGTGATGCTTTTATTTGAGCTTTTAATTTGGTTTATTATTTCTTTAATTTCATGGATTTCTGTTTGGGTTTTCTTTAGAACCTCTATCTCCCTATTGAAGTAATCTTGTGCTTCCTGTATTTGCTCATGTAGCTCTTTGTCAAAATGATCTTTTGCTGCCTGTATTTGCTCTCTTATATCATCCTTTAATTCACAAAACATTTTAATTTTGTATATACTGAACTTCTTCTCTGTCTTTTCATCTGCGGTGCTGGTCATGGGTTTTAATAATGTGGTATCTTGATTTGTTTGGGGCACTTTCCTACCTTGTCTTTTTATATTGCTCATGTGTCTTCTAGCTCTGTGGATCTGAGGTGTTACAGTTACCGTTTTTACCCTATAGGCTTATAGTATCCCTGTAGAGTTCCAATACCTCATCTTTGAGTGAAAGGACAATGTTAACAGATCCCAATATAAACAAAATACCATCTAAATACACATAGTTGTTATTAAGACATTAAAGTTTGGTCACAATGTACAGAAATTGTGAATTCAATTATTATCTACAATATAATCAGTAGGTTTGTAAAAAGGTTTATAGTTTCTGATGGTGGACAAATAGCCAGGGGTGAGGAATAGGAAGATATGCTGGGGAGATATGAGATGAGGATACAGAGTTATTATATCTTAGGTAGTATGAAAGAGAAATCTAAAGAAGAAGGTTGGTAGCATAGAGATAGAGAGGTAGTAATTTTGGGTAGACAAATAAGAGGGAAGACAGTAGAGTATATGAGACAAACACACATATATATTAAGAAAATTTTTTAAAAATGTTAAAATAGTAAAAAGTAGAGAAAAAAGAGAAAAAACAAACAAAAAAATAGAATATACAACACAACTGTAATATACTATTCAGTTGTCTCAGTCCTCAATATCTTAATTAATGCAATGTACTTGGTTTCACATGTATTGGGGATGTGAGGCTGAGAGTTAAGAGGGAGAAGAAAGAAAAAAAAATCTCCAAGGAAGAAACAAGATTGTTTTGGTTGGAGATCAATATCTTTCCTTCTCATCCAATAGGTGGGGTTTTCTGTTCTTAGATGGTATCTCCAACCTCAGGATGGTGGGGGACCGGGTGTGAGGGTTGGTCCTGGGTGCAGGGCACCTGGAAGTGGGGTATGGCACCTGCTGGTCCCTTTGGGAGACTGCACCTCAAGGATCTCCTTTGGGGCCTGCTCCTGTGACATGGGCACTGGGTCTTATCTCCTCATCTCACCTGCAGATCTCACAGCTCCTGCCTCCTAAATTAGTCTCTAATGTGTATCTCCCTCCCCCTCTCCCTCACCCTTCCTACTTCCTAATCAGGAACCTTTCTCTGCGGAGGTCTTGTGTGTGGCACTCTGCTGGCTGTGCACCTGCTAAGGAGGGATGTTTTGAATTGGGCAGTCACTCTGCAGAGTTCACAGCTGCTGGGGATTGGGGGAAATTAGAAAACTATGGGCACCTGGCTATCTGGTTTTCCAAACTGGTAGTTGCCCTGACAAAAGATGATGACGGAGATGAATCAAGATGAATCAAGATGGAGGCTGCTGCTTTCAGAGATAGGGTGTCTGGTTGGGTGTTAGGAGCCGGGCAATTGTGGTGTGTGATGCATTTAGAGATCAGCTCTGTGGCATTCAGTGTTGTGGCTATTGGCTTTCTTCAGAGCCTGTGATGTCCCCAGGTGCAGGTAGGCTACCATGAGTAGGGGACTGTGGCAGTAGCTGCCAAGTCCGAAAATGGAGGCTGCTGGTTGGGAATATACATGGAGTGGCAGCTGGAGTTTCTGCACATGGGTAGCGGCTGAGTGTCATTTGTGGGAATGGGTCTGGGAATTCTGTGCTGGTGCTCATGCTGGTGGTCCCGCTAAAATGTTCAAGAGACCTGTGTGGATGAATAGTCAGAGTAGGGAATCCTTTTCTAAAGCAAGGCCCACGGCCCAAGGGCATGGCGGCCATGATTCCTGTGGGATCAGCTATGGAGGGGTCCTCTATCAGTATTCCCATTAGTTGAGACCAGTATACCACATTTCTTGATCCATTCATTTATTGATGGGCACCTGAACTGATACCATAATTTGGCTATTGTGAATTGTGCTGCTATAAACATTGAAATAACTATAGCACTATATTATATGGATTTTAATGATTTTGGATAATGAATATCAAAGAGTTGGATATCTGGGTCATATGGTGATATGGTGATTTAGTTCCATTTGTATTTTTTTGAGGATTCTCCATATTGCTTTCTGGGGTGATTGTCCTAATTTGTGGACCCACCAACAACATGAGTGTACTTTTCCCCCATATTCTTACCAGAATTTATTATTATTTGTGTTCTTCATAATTGCCATTCTGATTGGAGTGTAGTTTTCATTTACATTCCCCTGATTGCTAGAATGCTGTGTTTTTTATTTTGAGAAATATCTGATTGGTTCTTTTAACCATTTATTGATTGGGTTATCAATTTTGTGGCATTAAGTTTTTTGAGTTCTTTATAAATCTGGATATTAACCCCCTGTCAGAGGAGCAGCGGGTAAAGATTTTTCTCCAATTCTGTAGACTCTCTTCACACTCTTGTTTCTTTGCTGTGTAATTTGATGGAATCCCCCTTATTGATTCTTGGTTTTACTTTTTGAGTTTTAGGGTTCTTGTTGACGAAATTTATCCTTGCACCTCTATGATCGACTGTTAACCCCATGATATCTTCTAGCAGTTGAAAAATTTCTCATACAATTCCTGAGTTTTTGATGCATTTTGATTTGAATTTTGTAAAGGGTATGAGAGACCTAATTTTATTCTTCTACATATGGATATCTGGTTTTCAGTCACCATTTGTTAAAGATGCTATCTTTTCTCCAACATATATTTTTGACACCTTTGTCAAATATCAGAGGGCTATAAATATATGGGTTGGCTCTGTCTCTTCTTTTCTATTCCATTGGTTTTCATATCTATTTTTATGGCAATTACAGGTTGTTTTTGTTACTATAGCTCTGCAGTATAATTTCAGATCAAGTATTGTGATGCCTCCTGCATTGCTTATCTTGGTCAGATTTGCTCTTGCTATTCTGGGTCTCTATCCTTCCAACTAATTTTAAGGACTTTTTTTTTCTAATTCTGTGAAGAAGGCCATTTGTATTTTTATGGGGATTGCATTGAATCTGTTTATTGTTTTCGGTAGTATGGCTCTTTTGACAATATTAATTCTGCCTATCCAAGAACATGGGAACCTTTCCTTCATCTAAGGATTTCTTCATTTTTTTCTTTTGTATTCTATAATTTTCTATAATTTTCATTGTAGAGAACTTTCACCTCCTTGGTTAGATTAATTCCCAAGTATTTTATTTTATTTTTTGTTGTTATTGTGAAAGGGCTGGTTTTCCTGATTTTTTTCCTCAGAAGAATCACTGTTAGAGTATAGGAAAGCCATTGCTTTGAGTGTTGATCTTGTATCTTGATATTTTGCTGAATTCATTTATCAGCTCTAGACATCTTCTAGTGGAGTTTTTTTTTGGGGGGGGGGGTTCTATTGTTATGGTTTAGATATAATGCATCCCCAGAAAACTAATGTGTGAGACAATGCAAGAATATTCAGAGGTGAAATGAATGGGTGATGAGAACCTTAACCTAAACAATCTGTTATTCCACTTGAATGGATTTACTGGGTGGTAACTGAAGGCAGGTTAGGTGTGACTGGAGCGGGTGGGTTACTGTGGGTATACCTTTGTGACTAATATTTTGTCCTTGTTGAGTAGAGCTTTCTCTGCTCCCTGGTGCCAGGTCTTGAACTGCTTTCCTCTGCCACACCCTTCTACCATGTTTGTTCTGCTTCCCCTCAAGTCTAAAGTAACAGATTTAGCCCTCTATGAACTGAGACCTCTGAAATAATGAGCACCAAATAAAATTTTCCTCTAAAATTGTTTTTGTCAGGCCTTTTGGTCTCAGTGCTGAAAAAGGTGACTAAAACATCTAGATAAAGGATCATACCATTAATAAAAGAGATAGTTTTATATTTTTTTTCTATTTGTACTCCTTTCATTTCCTTCTCTTGCCTTATTGTTCTGGCTGTAGGTCTGAGGATAATATTGAATAGAAATGGAGAGAGTAGACAACCTTGTCTTGCTCCTGATTTTAGAGGAAATGCTTTCAGTTTTTCTCCATTCAGTATGATGTTGACTTTGGATTTGTCATAGATAGCCTTTATCATGTAGAGGTAATTTCCATCTATCCCTAGTTTCTCTAGAATATTTAACATGAATGGGCACTGAATTTTATCAGAGGCCTTTTCTGCATCTACCGAGGTGATTATATGATTTTTGTCCTTAATTCTATTTAAGTGGTGAATTGTGTTTATTGATTTGTGTAGGTCAAACCAACCTGCATCTCTGGGAAATCAACTTGATCATGGTATATTATTTTCTTGGTGTATTCTGAATGTGATTTTCTAATAATGAGGAATTTTTTCACCTTTGTTCATTAGGGATATTTGTCTATAGTTTTTTCTGTTTTCTTCTTCTTCTATTTTTTTCCTTAATGTGTTTTTGTCTGGTTTTGGTATCAGGGTTATACTGGCTTCATAGACTGTACTTGGTAGTATTCCCTCCCTTTCAATTTTATAGAATAATTTGAGAAAGACAGGTGGTAGTTCTTCTTTAAAGATCTGGTAGAACTCAGCTGAGAATCCATCTGGTCCTGGCTTTTTCTTTGTTGAAAGGCTTTTAATTGCTGTTTTGATTTCATTGCTTTGTTTTGGTCTGTTTAGTTTTTCTTTCTTCCTTGTTCAATTTGGGAAGTTCATATGTATCTAGAGATTTGTCAATGTCTTCCATATTTTTCATTTTACTGAAGTATAAAATATTGAAATGATCCTCTGGATTTCAGAAGGGTCTGCGGTGATAACTTCTTTTTCATCTCTGATTTTTATTCTTTTGTGATCTAATTAAATGAATCCAATTATATCAATTTCTTCTGTATTTTAAAGGACTCACATTGTGACCTAGAATATGTTTGATTTTAGAAAAGGTTCTATGAACTCCTCAGAAGAAGGTAAATTTAACTCTTTGGGGGTAAAATATTCTGTAGATGTCTATTAGGTCTAATTAATTTATATTCTTATTTAAGTCAGTAATATCTTTATTGATGTTATGTTTGTATGACCTATTGGTGATAAGTGTTGAAATCATCCAGTATTATTATATTTGGGTATATCTGTGGTTAAATATCAAGAGTATTTTTTAATGCAATTAGGGGTCTGACATTTGGTGCATATATATTTACTATCTTTATATATCCCTGTTGAATTGTTTTCTTTACCAGGATGTAGTGGCCTTTTGTGTCTCTTCTGATTAGTTCTTATTAAAAAGTCTACTTTGGTATGAAAATAGCTATTCCTGCTTTTTATATCAGACTCCATTTGTGTGGAATATTTTTTTTCCATCCTTTTACCTTCAAATTGTGGGTATGTTTGTCTATGACATGAGGCTCTTGCAAACAGCCTATAATTGGTCTTGTTTTTTGAACCATTTTGCTAATTTATGTGTTAATTGAGGAGTTGAGATCATTTACATTTAGTGTTATTATGGCTATGTTTGTAATTTTGTATCATCTTGATTTGTTTGCTATACTTAATTCTATCTTTATTTTCATTTAGTTTGTTATTTTTCTAGTGATCTTCATCTATCTGAGCATTTTGAGGGTTTTGGGGGGATTACTTTTTGTGTGGTTAATCTTTGAGTATTTTTTGTAGTGCTGGATTGGTAATCATGAATTCTTTTATTTGTTCTTATCATGGAACATTTTAAGTTTTTATTTTTTCATTGTTTTTGAAAGAGAGTTTTACTGGAAATGATGATCTTGGCATGCAAGTGTTTTCTTTTAGAGCTTGGAATATCTCATTTTAGGCCCTCCTTGATTTTACAGTCTGAGTTGAAAAGTCAGAGGTGAGCCTTATTGGTTTGCATCTAAATGTGATCTGATGTTTTTCTCTTTTAATATTTTTAGCTTTTAATATTCTTTCCTTATTTTCTATGTCAGTCATTATGATTATATGTGTCTTGGAGAGCTTTTCTTCTGATCTTGTTTATTTCTGGTCCTGGATGTCTCTGGTACATTAACTTCTATATCATTTCTAATATGGGGTAAGTTTTCTGTTACGATTTCATTGAAATTATCTTTAATGCCTTTATCCTGTATCTTCATGTTCTGTAATATTCCAGTGACTCTTGGGTTTGTTATTTTAATGCTATCCCAGAGTTTTTTTGTATATTCTGACACAGTCTTTTGTTTCTTTCTCTTTATTGCATTTTGACTACTCAAGATCACATGCCCCCTCTTCATGTCCTGAAGTTCTGTCTTTAAGGCCCAAAGTTCTATTTTCTAGGTAATTTAGTCTGTTGGTGATAGTTTGAAGTGAAATTTTCATTTCATTCATTGTGTCTTTCATTACAGGATTTCTTAATGGTTTCTTTTCAATATCTCTACTTATCTATTGAAATGTTTTTTTTTATCTCCTATATTTGCTGTCTTAATTCATTCCTTAGATCGCCTCTTAATTCATTAAATATTTTAATAATCAGTTTTTAAATATTTTTTTTTCTGGAATTTTATTTACTTCTATATCTGTGGAATCCATTGTTGGGGATTGTGAATTTTGGTAGGAGATTTGCTTGCCTGTTTCCACATGTTTTCAGAAGTCTTGTACTTATACATCAGTTGAGATGGATTCCCCTTCCTCTTTCATTTAAGTGTGTTTTTTTTGTGTGTATAGTTATCTTTTTTGTTTTGGGACTTCACTGTTTTTGATATATGAGCAGATGTCTATGAGTGTGACCTGAGGATACGTGCTCATTATTCCTCCTTGGAGCTTGTTTGTTATTTGGGCAGTTTGATTTCTCCAATTCTATGTGATAAAGTAGTGTTGAGGCTCAGGTGAGGCTTGATTGTGTTTGGTGTGATATTTGCTGTAACTTGACTGACTTTTCAGTATTGCTCAGTAGCAGGATCTCTACTTTGTGAATTTGAAGTACCCCAATCACTTTCCAGACCCTCTTAGAGAAAGAGGCAAGCTAATAATAGGACTAAAGTTAGCAAGGGATGTATGGCTTTAAGATAAAGGTTCTACTTTGACATTTATAACACTAATTGTCATCTATATAGGAAGGAAGGGGTGAGCATTTAACATCAGTACCAATAATAGAATACCATGAAATAGATCAGTCATTAAACTGCAGGTGTCTACTAAGTCATCCACTGTATTAATAATCAAAACAACATGAATAGGGTAGGAATTACATAAGCTATATAATTACACAGTATAATTAAATATATAAATACTTTTTTTATGAAGAGAAAGTAGGGTAGAAGGCAAAAGAAAGTGTGAAATCATTCAAGTGAACATAGGAGAAGCAGGAGATTGGTAGTGGTTGTTGGCTGTAAGAAAGGAATAAAAAATTAACTAAAAGAATTTTTAAAAGAGGGGAAGAGGAAATAGGAAAGAGATTGGAGAAGGGACAATAAGAGGGACCAATACCAAGGTGTGAACAGAAAAGCAAAAGTGATCCGAGGTTCTACCAAACTGTCCACCCCTGGGATGAGTGATTTTTTGGTTGCCTTTCACTGAATCCCCTCTCCCCAAGGAGTCTGTCCATTAATATCAATGTTCCTTTCTAATCCCCAAGCCAATTTTTCTTATTTAAATTTTTAAAAATATGCCCACCACGCAGTCTCCTCCCTCTTCCTGTCTTCCCCCTCCCCTAAGCTGACAGGCTGCCATCACTGGTGGCCAAGCTGTCATCTCTCTCACGTATTATATTATGTTTGAATTTTCTGACTTTCTGTACCTCTATGGTCTCTTTTACAGTTCAGCATTACATTTTAGTGAGTTCCCTAGTTACTCACCTCGCTGAAGACCTGTCTTACCATTTTTGTAAATCTGGTGCTGAGGAATTGCTGGGAAGCGAGTTCCTCCTCTGATCCACCATCCTCTCTTCACTCAGGGAAGCATCTCTTAATTCCATTGTACATGTTTGTAGGATCTTTTTTTTTTTGTACACTTACATTTTGTTTCCTTTCTTCCACTGTAACTTTTCCAGTTTAACCTTCTTGTCACTGCCAGCTTTGATTTTCTAACCCGTGTCAGATCATATTACTCCATTCCTTAAATAACTCATTGATTCCTCATTGTCTAGATTCAAGAGTAAAATTTCGATTCATGGCATAAAGAGTAGTTCCTGATCTGACCTCACACATACTTTCCTGCCTATTTTAACATCACTTTTCTCCTTGAACCTGATATTTAATTGTGGGGAACCATTAACAGTTCCTTAAACAGAGCATATATTTTTCATATATCTGCATCTTTAATTTGTACTTTTAAAGCTGTTCACATTTTTTGGGTCCCAAATGAGTCATATCAAACATGAGTTTCTTAATTTCTCTAGGCAATTGTTTTGAGCCTTTCCTTTATGCCACATTTTCTTTGTATCTTCCTCTTTTATAAGAGTTGACATTTTCTTTAATATTTGTCAGTTTTAATATAGTTATATAGAAGATAAAGACCCTATTGCCTATTACAGTGCTTTAGATACTATATTGAATGAATGAATTCCTTGGATTACACATAGATCTTATTGGCAAAAAGAGAGTTTCATTCTGTCTTTATTCAAAAGTACTAAGAAATAGGCATACAGAGGAAGTATAGAGCCTGCTTTTGGAAACCCTTGAAACCACATAATTTTTAAACGATAAATATCCATTTTGGGATGACACTATGACGTTTGAAGATGAACATGGTGGTGGAGTGAATAAATGATGAGAGAGGTAATGTTGGGGGTCTAGGTAGAAAATGTTAAGTTGAAGTTCAACAAGGAGTGATGAAAAATAGAAGAATAACAGTGAAAATGAAATTGAAAAATGAAAGGATGGGAATTGTCCTCGAGGTGAAAAAGAATAAAGACTTCAATATTATCCTGCATTTTTATCTTGAGATATGGAGAATTAATGGAATCAATAGATAAAGCAAGCATTTTGAGGGTAAGAAGTCATTAGGAAAAGAAAAAATAAAGATGAGAGGGAGAGACTATGGTAACTGGAAAGAAGAATGAGAAAGAGGAAGACACTGGGAAAAGCATGTGTGAAGGAGAAGAGTGAGAAAGATTGAGAGAAGCCCGGGGTAGTGCGCTCCTGTGTTTGCTGGACCTGGAATGGGAGTGGAATTATGAGGCTTGATGTGTGGCTTAGTACCTGGTCCTGGCTATCTGGATGGACTTTGCCCTTTCATTTAATACTTCTGATGCTGATTTTCCTCATTTTTACAATGAAATATGGATTTTATTATGTATATGAATATATGATATTTTTAATATGTTGGGTTGGAGGGGGATATGGGAAAGCTATCCCTGGCCAGCTTCTAGCAAGAATGAAAGAAGGACTCATTCAGGTGTTAGTCAGGGATGGTGATAGGAGTTGGCTCTCAGGCAGAGATGGCCAGATGCTTCTTAGAGTTCATTTCCAGTTTTCTTGGTATATGTTGACCTTATACTTCAGTCTCTCTTCCAGTTAAGTGTAATCATATCACTGAGTTATGTCCAATGTAATGCAGTTTCAGAGTGACAGGTGTGGCTTTCAGGCTGAGTATTAAAAATACAAAAAAAAAAAAAAAGGAAAGAAAGAAAAGAAAAAGGGAATCACAAATCTCATTTATAATGCTTTATGCTTCTTCCACATCTCATCAATTTAGTCAGAAAACAGAGAATCTAGATTGTGAAGGATCCTGAGGCCATCATGAATAGAAAGAGCACTGCAGGAGAGATGCCACAGAGAGGAAACCGAAAGAAAACACTGCATGGGTAGAGTCACTGCATGAGCAACCCCAAAATTTAGAGGTTCACCTGGTATGAATTACCGGGGAATCATGCAGAGAGATAGTGTAGCTGAAGATAGTGATTTAAATTGCAGAAAGACTCAAAAGAAAGATTGATGAATAAAGGACTGAGACCTGAATCCTGAGAAACACAGCTGAGAATGTGAGACATAGAAAAGTCAGTTAAAGAGAGAAAAGTGGGAAAATAATTTAAGATCACTCATCATTAAAGAAATCAAGGGGAAAAAGAAACTTAATAAAGAAATAGGTCAAGATCAGCTAGAAAATGCCGTTTAGAATTACTAGAAAGAGGTTATTGCTAAATTAACTGAGCACAATTGGTAGAAGTTTATTTAAAATGGGAGTAACCTGAGCATTTTTTTTAAAGATGGAAGCATAAGAGCCAATATGGAGAGGTTAATTGAAGAAGCTAAGGAGAGGCCTGTGGGATTAAATTATCATAGAAAGTGGGAAGGAATAAGTTTTATGGTACAAGTAAATGGAGTAAAAAGAGAGAGAGAGAGAGAGAGAGAGAGAGAGAGAGAGAGAGAGAGAGAGAGAAATTTTCTTTGAAAGAAAAGATGAGAGAACAGAGAACCATCCTGACACAAAACATGTTGTTTCATTTCTTCAAGATAATATGTAAGCAATGTTCTGACTGAATTTGAGAATGGAAAACAGCATACACATTGGTTATTATGGACTGGAGCTATGCTGTGAACGGATCATGAGGGAATTGTAAAATCTTCTTGATGTGACCTCTGGCAGTTTCCAATTACAGGCAGAAATGTGGAATCTGGGAAGAAGAAAAACTTATATGTGCCATAATATATTTTTGGACTATTTAAAACATATTCATCTTTTCCAGTTCCAATTAGGCAACTAATTTGATTTGGGTAGCCGCATTGATATTGAGGAATTACAGACACATAACACAAAAGGCATTTTCTTTTTTATCAAGTGAAATTTTCAACAAATGTCAGTGAAAAGAAAAGCAGCTTTTGATCCAATGTCATCTTATTCAAGTACAGTAAATTAGTAAGCAATCATTGGCCATGTTCATAAGTCTTTTTTTCTGCTTTCCTTCTTGAAAGCCAACTTCAACAGGCTGGTAGTAGGATTAGGAAATAAAGTATTAGGTAAAGGGATGGTAGAAACAATCATATTCAGCTTTTCTGGTCCTTAGTTCATCATGTGTACATTCAATAATCACCTTGATCAGCTGATAGAAAAATTCTAGTTATGAAACTTGTACATTCAAGTCATAAAAACTTGTATAATTCTAGAAATATAGATCTCTCATTGAACTTTTTGAATGACTGCTCTCTATCAGACAAGTTCAGGAAACCAAGTGACCAATTCTCTGATGTTAGAGAAAAGAAGTAAAATACTTTCTAATGTGTTTTCTAGACTAAGATAAGCACAGGCTTTGGTAAATTCCCCCCTTCTTTTCACCCAGATGAAGGTAAAAGGCTATTTTCTTCACAGTTTAAAATGCTTAGCAACAACCTAAATGCTACTTCTTATTCTAAAACCCTTATTAGTCCATTTCTCTAGTTAGTATCAAATGGCATTTAAGAAAATACTGTGGAGAGGAAAGATACAAATTCTCTGTTTATAGACAAGGGGAAACATGATAAATGCTGTCACATTTGTTTTCTAGGTAACCCCTGCACTGGCTTGAGTGATTATTCTATTTGTGGGAAAGCTTGAAACGTAATGGTATTGGTATTCATAATGCAGTGCAATGTCTACTTAGATCCTAATAGGATTTCCAGTAATATTTTTCATGGTGTAAAGACTGTCTCAGAAATTGACTCCTCTTTTGCTGTAAACTAGTTTTGTCGATTCCAAGACTGTGTGTGTGTGTGTGTGTGTGTGTGTGTGTGTTGATACAGAGAACATAATATCTTAGTGCAAACTAGAATTCTAATTATAATCAGTTAATGTAACTGTTGCAATACATTTCAAAAAATGTTGCTTAACTTAAATAAAGGAGCATTTTGCCAAGAAATTCTGTAACAATTAACAGTAGTAACCCTGTGATTTATTAAGCAGAAATCTTACATGATTTGGCTTAGTGATAAAAAAAAAGTATGTCAAGACAGGGAATACTGCAAAGGGGATGACTTCAGCCTTGATCACCTTTTTTTAATTCTTTTTGTGGTTTTGAGAAAATGAAATAAACCTAGTAGGAAAGAGATCAAAAGGTTAAAGGAAGAGATAGAATCATTCTCTTTCCCGATTAATCTATGAGGGCAATTAAGCAAGAGTTATACAGCAGAATCTACCCCCCTTTTTTGGCTGGGTTGAGGGGGGATATGGCATGTTATATAATCACAATCTTTTTGAATGCAATTTTACATGTTGAGATGCCTAAGGTCTTTTACTAATTGGAATACCTTTGCATGGGACTCATGTTGGGATGACACATCTTGCTGAGGGGACTTTGTGGGGGTATAAGAAAAGCAGTGAGATACTTTTTACCCTTTTACAATTTCTCTGTGCATTTAAAGTTTTGCCTAGGTCAATTCACTCTTTAATCTATTATTAAGGGAGGTACATCTTCCTCTACTGTAGATTGTGCTTCATTTCTGACATGTAGCTATTGGGCAAAGTGGTGGCTGCCTGCCTAATTCACAGTCTGTCTTTGACCTGAAGCCATAGAGGGTGAGTGAGAGACTCGTGAGCAAGACATAGGGAATTTTTTTTTCTCTTGTTGTTGTTTATTCACCTGAAACTTACTAAATCTGGTCATGGAAAAGGAACATTTGTGTTCCAAAAGGTGTTTATGGCTGGTATGACTGGTTCCTTATCAGTGTTATACTGGAAAAACATTGGCCTAGACATAGGAGTCTTGGATTCAAATCTTGCCTTCCATTCTGTAAAAAGCTAGACCAATCACTGTTTTAGCCTGCTCCTGTTGCTATTGAAAAAACAACAAATAAACAAACAAACAAAAACATTTAGTCCAGTGATTTCTAAATAAGAGAAACTTATTGCTTACAATTATGGGGGCTAAGACATTCACTATCAAGCTCAGAAGTTGGCAGATTAGGTGTCTGGGGAGGAATCTCTATGTTTGAGGTGGTTCCCATTGCTTTGTCCTCACAAGACAGAAAGGCAAAGGGGTGAGCTTCCTCCCTCAAGCTCTTTTATAAAGGAACTAAACCTATCCACTGGAGCAGAGTCCTCATGACCCCTTAGCTCCTGAGAGCCTGCTTCTTGGTACTATTACAATGGGCACTGTGTGTCAAGTTGAATTTTGGTGAGTCATAACCATTCAAACCATGAAGTTTCATAATCTGCCTGTGAAAAGTAAGAAATAAATAGAAGATATTTCTTAGAATTGTTATGAAGCTAAAAGGAAGCAATAGAAGGAATTTTATCTAATACAATTCTCTCATCCAGAAGATGCTCAATCTGAATCCCCAGGAGTTGCAGGGTAAAGAAACCATTTTCTTCCTTCCTTCCTTCCTTCCTTCCTTCCTTCCTTCCTTCCTTCCTTCCTTCCTTCCTTCCTCCTCCTTCCCCCTCCTCCTCCTNCCATCTAACGCAGGCACACAGTACGAATTCAAGCCCACTGTCACTGGACCTAATGACCAGGTGACACCACACATTGGTGAAACAAGGAAAACCCCACTGAGCCACATCCCCATCCCTATTTTGTATTTTATTTTAGAGACAGGATCTCATTGAGATGCTTAGTACCTCACTTTTGCTGAGGCTGGTTTTGAATTCACGAGTTGCTGGGATTACAGGCATGCACCACCATGCCCAGCTCCCCCCTCCAAAAAAAAATTTCCAAAAACATAGGAAGATATAACTCTCCTGGACAAAGGCAGCCATTGTGCCCGCAGGGGACCCCTTTGTACAACTGGGAGGTATGCTCTCTGGGAAATGGACCAGAAAAGCTAAGGTCAAGGTAGAGGCCATGGGTGCACTTTGGAGTCTAACCAGGTGGGGTTGATTTAATGTGCACAGGCTCAAGCCAAGCAGGAGGCACAGATAAGAGGAAGCAAGAGGATTTGGACTAAGACCCTGGACACAGCCCACAACTGACACCTGTGGTATGGATCTATAGAGATTTGGATGTGTCATTTGTCACTGAGAATAGAGGTAGCTTAATCTCTATTCTTATTATAAACAGCTTTCTCTGTCTGGGTCTGAGGAGGTTAAAGGCTAGTGGATTTAGACTATGGACATGGATGGAGAGGGGCAGGTGAGAGAAAGAAAGAGAGTGAAGAGGGGGAGATGAGGTCCTGCCAGCACTGATAATAGTAATAAAAAGTGTATATTTAGGGTGATTTTATTATCTTGTGAAAGGTTATCTTAGTTCTCATTTCTGTGGGATCTTATATAACAGAGATGATAGAATTCTGAATGGTGAAAAATTCTGAATTAGAGGCAAGAGAACTCTGGGGTTGTCTTGTTGGACCTTACTCTTATTCCTGGTCTCAAGAAGTGATTGAAACTACTTAAAAAACAGTTTGACACAAAGGATAAACTTATATGTGAGATCTACTATCAATAGAGTTGATTTCAAGTAGAGAATCTGCAATATATTAGCTATGACCTTAGTCTATGTATTTGGATCTCAACAATAAAATGGGAAGAATAATTCTAATATTATTAGGACAGAGTAAACTAATGTTTAATATTTTTGGCATACAGTGTACATCAATAAGTGTTAACTATTACAATTTGGACAAGGGAACAAACTTAGGAGGGGAAAATGGCTTCTCATTCAAGCATCATCTCTTCTTGGAAATTCTAGAATTGTGTCTGAGTGAAAAGTATACATTCTAAGGAATGGATCATACATTTTCAATTGTTTAGTGTCTGTTACTTAATGCTGCATAATGTGTTATATTGACTATATTCCCATTTACCTCTAGTTACTGTGTGTACTGGGTACAAATGTTATCTGTAGATCTGGATTTGATATGTCAGTACCAACATTATATAAGTACAGTCTTTGATGTAATGAACATTGCTTATTAATGAAAAGATGGTTTGGTAGTAACGATAAGGGGAAGTTTTTCTAATGCATTTGCCTTCCTCTTTTCCTTTCTCCCTTCAGCAATCTCTTTAGCATTCCTATCAGCATTAAACAGGTACGGATCCCACTGGGCACAGGTAATCCTGTGGATATATGGTACATATCAAAAAAATCTGTTGAATTATTATCTAGTCACAGCTTCTCAACTACCTTTCTACCTACTGCAGAGAATCACTGGCTCAATCATCAGAAGTTGATTAATAGGCAAAAAAGCCAATCAGCTAGACTTGGGAAATCAGCACTCTCATATGCAACACAGCTTACCATAAAATTGGTTGATTTTTTTTTTTTCTGTAGAGGTGTTTGGCATTCATAGTAACAACCTGAAAATATGGTTACTCTTTGATCTAGCTATTGCACATTTGTGAAATGATTCCAAAGTAATAATCGGATAAATATGCAGCTAAAAATGTTCAAGGATGTTCACTGCAGTATTGTTTATAATAAGGAAAAATTGGAAACTGCTTAAATGGGTCTGTTTATAGTATTAATTTCTCAGAATAATATATATATGCACTCTATATATACATATATGCAATGTATAGTTATATAAACTATACAATGATATAGAAAAAATATTTGTCATATCCATAAAGACAAGATAGAAAATGGTTAGTTTAGGAAACATTCTGTTTTGTAATAAAATGTTTATGCTTATATAGTTAGGAAAAACTGCAGAAACATGTATCAAGGAGCACAAGAGTTGTGTTAGTGGTGTCATAGATGATTTTATTTTCTTTGTACACTTTTTGTCTCTACCATAAACATGCTTTTATTTTATAATCACTTATGCATATTTATAAAATAGAAAGCATACATTTGTGCCATCAGAGAAAAGATTTTTTATCTCTGATTTGGTGCTCTATGCCTGACACTTGGAAAAATGCCTAGCCATGGTAAAGGCTCAATAAATACCTGCTTGATGAATCCTCATTCAGTTCTATATTCTCAAGCAGTACCAGAGACCCAGCACCTCCTTAGGATAGTTATGTTGAAATAAATGAGAGTACAAATGACTCGGCCCCCCAAAGGAGTCTGAATGTACAGAACAATCCTGAGATTTAAAGCAGAATTTTAATGCTCTAAGAAATGCTCAGTTGAGTTTACATTCTTTGTAGAGTTTAAGATGGAGACAAGTGTCAAAATAAAGAGAAAACAAATAGGTATGCCTAAAAAAATCTTTACTTACTTATTTGTTATCCATTTATTCAGCAAACATTAATTGCATGCTAATTTTAATTATGCATTATGAAAAGTGCTGCAAATATCAAAGCAAATACATAAAGACCTGCCATTTATATATGTTGTGGTGCTGGCTGCACAGCATCTCCTAAATACCTTTTGTTTTATGGTTGGAAAATGTCTCCCTGTATGAAACCTGTACTTCCGAGGTGGATCCCACGGGCTTAATTTTCATATTTCCTTTTCCGATTAGGTCCCAAAATTACAATTTAGGTTTCTTCTATAAGACATGCCCAGCTAGATTTTGATTAGAAAATATGTGATAGGAAGAAGGCACAGTGCGGAATCCATTTTGGGGGGGAAAGAGTGATGGATTGCTAGCCAGTATTGCCTGGGTTTCAATAACTGCATATTGGGATACTAAAAGGCAGAATAATCTGGCATGGCTGTTCCCAGCAGCAGTGGAAAACCACATCCTGTCAGCAGTCTTTCCTGTAATTTGGGTGTTGTCCATGTTGAACAATTTCAAGCATTCTTCAACCTTTCTGAAGATCTGAATTGCCCAGTGTGGTTTTGCAGTGTGTCTCCCCTATCACCAGCGTACGGAATACCCAACACTCTTGGATTGCCACACTTTTGCTCCCTATCTCACCACAGTGTCCTTCTCCACAGTCATTCGGAATACTGCGTCACCATCAGACTTGTCCCCATCCAGATCACCATGTTTTCCTCTAGTCACTCCTTTTCAAATTCTCTTACTTCAGTAATTCTTTGAACTGATGCCCACACACTTTTCCCTGTCTATCATTACCATGCAGGTCTTTTCTTTCCTCCTTAGTGGATTTATTCTATGATCTGGCATTACAAGTCCTTATTTACATTCATTCTGAACTACCCTGAAATGGTTTCTCCATTAAATTCCTCTGAGAAGACCTTGTCCTAGTTAAATCCAATTTCTCCCTGCTTCATCCTGAGGTTCTAGAAGTTAATTAAGACTGGCCTAAAGCACTCTCATATGTTGACTGATCCTACTTTACATTCAGTATGAAGAATGTCAGAAGGTTCCCAGCTGGCCTGATGCACCACTGCCTTGTGCACATCTCACATGATTTATTACCACATCTCTCTCCTCACCTCTTCCCATGTATAGGATTTGTGGTACCATATCTCCTGCCTTACTTACACCTGCTCTTAAGAATTCTGCATCCGTGTCCACTACAGTGGTTGAATTGTCTGTGATCTCCAAAGGCCAGCACATCTTTTTCCATCCTGGATCCCACCTTTTATCACATATGTAGTGATTGGCCCTTCTGGATCCTACATCACCAATATTTTTCTTTTATCTGGATCATTCCCACCAGGTAAAATATGCTGTCATATATCATAGTGGTAATTGTCCTTTGACCTCACTGCCCTTTTGAGTGGATTCACCATTTCCCTGACCTCTTCTCCAGCACACTTACTTTCTCAAAACATTTAGTGTTCATTGTTTTCTCTTCCTTGGATCTGCAGTCACCCTAGGACAAGTAGCGAGCATCAACTTTCAACTGGACTACTGTAGGGCCTCATCAATGCCTTCCCTGCATCCTCACTGACAAACCTATATACTACTCAAAGCAGGTACAGTGAGTTTTTAGAAATAGAAACAAAGCCAAGTTACTCTTTGCTAAAAATTTTCCAGTGCTTTCATTATACTGAAATAAAAGCTAAAAAATCCTTGCCAGAGCTTAAAAGAGTGAGCTAGCACCAGGTTGCTTTTGTGACCTCATCTCCCACTTCTCTCACCCTTCCACCACTCACTCTCTGTTTCTTTGCTTTTCTCAGACATTCCAAGTATGCTCTGCCCTGTGAATTTGCTGCTCCTCTTTCTTGGAGAATGCTTTCCCTAGGCAGCCTCCTGTCTCCCTCGTTCAATTCTTGGTTGTGCTCAAAGACTTTGCTGCTATGGAGGATTTTCCTCCTTCTCTACACTGTCTGCTTACCTTGGTTTCTTTTTCTTCAGAACCTTTATTTGCTTTGCCATATATTATGTGCTTATTTGTTTATTATCTATCTACTTCCATTAGATTATTATCTCCATGAGAGGGGGAGGTGTTGTTTTGATCACTGTTGTAGGCCCAGTGCTTAGAGGTATTGAATAAACATTTGTAAGCACTAAATAAATATCTATTGGAAGAATTTCTAGGATTGTATAAGAGCAAAGAGAGAGCACACCCTCTTCTTAGGAGATTCTTCTCCTGGGACAAGGATGGAAACTTGGGAAATAGGCCAGGCAACAAGTGAAGGAGGGGGGGGGGCACACTGCAGAAGAGGGAATGATACATTCACAGACACAAAGAATAAAGGTTTAATCCCAGGGAGAAAAGCACTTCCTTTATAATTTATGCCTGGAGTAGTTGGAGCCGAGTATGAAGTCATGTTTTCAGAAAGGAACCCAGAATTGAGACACTGTAAATGTGTTAGGGTTAGTCTCCCTATGTTTAGCAGGACAATTTTATGAATATTATACCTTTCCAAGAAATTTTTTCTATATTTTTCATATGCTGACTTTATTGAGTATTGGAAAGAAAATTAAGCCATTCTATGTTGCTGTGGATGAAATGGTACAGAACTAAAAATCCAATTGCTAAATTTATATTTTCCTCTATGAAAAAAGTCTAATGCTTCTAGTATTTTCTAGACTCCACTGAATGGTATAACTTTGTATATAACTATGTCCATGAACTATGTCTATATGAAGTGACAAATTAGAGCTCAAATCATTCTTTATTTGAATGAAGAATGTTTGCTTATGTTTATCTGATTCAGGAAAGATAAAGGAAGAGGATTATTTTCATCATGCTCAGTGATTCTTAGTCCTTGGAGGCTCTGATAAAGCTACTGATGGTCTACCAGAAAAATATGCATAGACACATAATTTTGAATAGGGCGTCAGAAGGTGTCAGGTGCCACCTCAAGGTCATTTGCATTTCCCTCATGTCCCTTGGCTAGGTTATTGTCCTCTGACATATGCACTGTGTTTCATATATGGTTCCTCACAAGTGAAAATACACTGAAATGAGATTTCTAAATATTTTCAAAATTAAATACTTGTGAAACATCATTAACCTATGTTTTTAAATATGTATGATGTCATTTATCCAATGTGTATCTGAAAAGGCCTCTAAAATCATTGGATTTCCTAAATATATAAAAAAATAAATAAAAATTGTCACTCAGTGAAAAAACATAATAGGCATAAAAACAATATTTTAGAGTAACCAAATTAAAAAACATAGGCTAAATTAGAATATTTATAAATTATGGAGGAAATTGTAAAACAAACATCAGTTACATGGAGACAAAATATTTAGTATCAAAAGCTCTACCTTCAATCCAAATGTAATAAGAGATTTTTACTTAGTAAAATATGATTGGCTGCAAGTACCAAGACACTGTTTAAAATGAGTACTCGAGAGTAAATTTATGGTATTTGACATATAAGTGGTTTTAATATAGTATGACTCCAATGTCATAAGAGATTTAAAGTTCTTTCCATCTTTCTTTTTTTTTTTTTAAAGAGAGAGACAGAGAGAGAGAGAGAGAGAGAGAGAGAGAGAGAATTTTTTAATATTTATTTTTTAGTTTTTCAGTGGACACAACATCTTTGTTTTTCTATGTGGTGCTGAGGATCGAACCAGGCCGCACGCATGCCAGGCAAGCGCGCTACTGCTTGAGCCACATCCCCAGCCCCCATCTTTCCATCTTTCAATGCTAAAACTTCAAGAAATTGTCTTGGTCCTCAGGCCAGTTTGCCTCATGCTTGCTGAATGACTGTTCCATAGTCAGATTATCTTCTTTGCACTTCTTTTTCTAAGTCCCACCCCTTTGACTCAGTAAACCCCCATTTTAGATCTTATTGACCAGAATGGATCACAGCCCCATCTCTAATCCAATCATATTTGATAAAGAAGAATGTGATACTCTGATAGATTTGAATTATTTCTGAGCTAAAAACAGAATAATACTCATTAAGGCATAGATATGTGATAGAATGAGGTTCCTTTGGTAAGCAAGAAAGTGAATATTATGGGTAGGCAACTATCATTCTCCTGTACATGAGGTGAACAAAAACATGACAAACACATTTTTCATTTTTATCAAAATAGGGTTGTTTAGCCTTTGTGTCAGTATTGGTTTTTGTGGGTGATGGTTGGAAGAAAAATGTCATGATATCATTAGCTTCATAGAAATAGATTAATATGATTATTGAATAAAAACTGAAATAATCATAATTTTATAAGAAATAGCTGTTAATATTTCAAGGGAACTGCATTGTGGCTGCCATGAATAAATCATTTAATCTCTTTGAGACTGACTTCCTCATTTGTAAAATAAGATATTATAAAGCAAGTTGCTCTGCCTATTCTAGAAATTTGCCCTTGAAGCCAAAATTTTATATATGTGAAACTTCATTATAAAGTATAAACTACAATTCAAAAGTTGATAGTTCACAGGAAGAGGAAGCTGTGCAGTGAAATTTGTGAGTCAAACAAGAATTTTTCCAAATAATCCTTACATAGTTTTCCAAGAGTTAAATAAATCCATGTGATATTTTTGTGGGGGTTTTTTGTGTGTATTTCTCTCAGATTTTAAATCACTTGTCATAAGTGGTATTATTAAACTACAGTAGATGAGGTCATTTAAATTCTTTTTATTCCTTTTTTGTAGAAATGCAGCCAGTTAGAGATCCTGAATTGCATAGGAACCAACTATGTATAGGTAATGAAGCTAGAAATAGAATCATGTCTTTTAACATCTGGCTTGGTTTTTCTTCATAAGGTTTGACCAATTTGACATTAAAAGTAAATTCTAACACTTTTGTCTTAATTTATTTTGTCACCTACAAAAATGGCTTTAAAAGAAGTGGAAGAAAAATTTTTGTTAAAAACCAATACACAGATGCAGGCAAACACACACGTACACACACACACCATACAACCATACACACACACACACACACACACACACAAACACACACACCCATACCTGTATCTGGGCAAATACATATATATAAAACAAATATCAAGAAAACAATATATACTATGTGCAATTAGCTGTGATTTTTAATTTTTTTAGTAGATGGACACAATACCTTTATTTTATTTATTTCTTTTTATGTGGTGCTAAGGATTAAACCCAGTGCCTCACACATGGTAGCCAAGTACTCTACCATTGAGCTTCAACCCCAGCCCTTAACTGTGATATTTTATATATTAATTTGTATCTCTAAAGCAAGACCACGATTCACTAAATTGATTTCATGACCAAACAACAGATTATGACCCATAACTTATAGTCTGTAGATCAGGGAAACAGTAATAATCTAATGACTTTGGGATTATATCCATGCAGCATTGTTTCTACAGATGTGTCTTGTTAGGCCTAAGCAGTGTTTTTATGTATTTACTGATTTGTTTTAATTAGCTTCCTATGAGAACTACACACACACACACACACACACACACACACACTCTGTCTCTCTCTCCTCCCTACACACCCCTCCCTTCACACCTGAATCCTGGCTGTGTTTTTCCTTCCTTAAATTCATATTCTGTGCAACCTGCCAGATGCTCTGAGATACACCTGGGTTCTTGTTCTGTCTCAGTTACTGTGATGGCTAATTTTATGTTTCAGACTGTTCAGATAGCTGGTAAAACATTCCTTCTGGGTATGTTGATGAAGGTGTTTTGGAAAGAGGTTAGCATTTGAATCAGTAAACTAGAAAAGAAGGCTGACTTTCACCATGGTGGGCTGGCTTCATATCATTCATTGAGGACCCAGATAGAATAAAAATTCAGAGGAAGGGCAAATTCTCTCTTTCTTCTCAGGCTGAGTCATCACCTTTTCTTGACCTCAGACATTGGAATTTTTTGGTTCTCAGGCTTTCAGACTCAAACCAAATCACAACACTGGCTTTCCTGTTCTCCAGCTTGCAGAGGGCAGAAAGTAGACTTCTTGACTTTGATAATTACTTGAACCAATTCCCATAATAAATGTCATTTTGATATATGACATTTGTAATTTACTAATGTAATTATTATAATTATTTTTATAATTATTACCATAATCATTACTATATTACCATGCATTAGTAAGATTGTGTGTGTGTGTGGGGTGTGTGTGCACGTGCACACATGCGTGTATGTGAACATGTGTATCCTATTTGTACTGTTTCTCTGGAGAACCATGATATTAGGCATTTGCTTCTCTATACCTTAGTCAACTACTCTTAATTTCAGGGATCTTGTGAGGTTTAGACTTAATACATATAAACCGTATAGCAATGTCCAACTCTGGACATTGAAAAATATATTTTCTAGACATTGATCTCATGTTTGTAATGTTAAACCTTACTGTTTTGTATAGTAAAATTAACACTTAAAAATATTCATCTCTGACAAATGGTGTATTATGTAATAATACATATTTAATTCTGTGTGTATTTATCGAACACCTACCTTACGCCAAATATGGAGGTAAAAAGTGACTAAACTATCCATTGTTCTGTATCAATGTCTCAAACTCTAACACATTTTAGACACTTATATAGTTCTGATAACAGTAATGACTTCTGTAAAATATCTGACTTGAAAAATCTCTTAGCTTTTAGAGGCAAAACATCACAATGTTTTAAAATGTCAATGAATTGATCAATTTGGAGAGGTGGTTAGTAAACTGTAGCATTAATATCACTTACAATGAAAAAAATCTCTAATGATCTATATAAGGTGATAAATAGCACTTCAATGAAATTTGAAAAGAATGTCAGCATTTGCCAGAGAAGAATAATAATAAAAATGAATCACACTGTCTTGGAACATGTACAGAGTTTATAGCTTACTGAGATTTAAGTGTAAAGTGGGACAGATTAATCCGAAGCATAGATGTACAATAGGCAGAAATGGTTGTGGGGTGATGAGAGCAAGCTGCTGGGGTTCATGGGCAAATCTCTCCCTAGTTTAGGAAGTGCTGGAAGGAGGGTGGCTGAAGAGGGGCATTTTCTTTTGTAAAGGTTTTCAGGCCATGGTGCTAATCTCACCCTCTTGGGGGGAAACAGTATGAACAAAACAGTTTGTATGTGATGGGGTGCCTGTATCTCCTCTGCAAAGAAAGGCAGAGGACATTGGAGTTATTCTAGATGAGTTAATAAAAGCCAGGAAATAATTCAATTTTTGTTAAAACATTATAAATGTCCACAGCAGAGGACATTTTTACAGAAGGTCCAAAGAATGAGAAAGAGGATAGACAAATTAGTAAAGCCAAATTTTTAGTTCTTTAAGGGAAAACAACTAGAACTCTGCTGCTATTCAGAAATAAACTGCTGAGAAGGTGGTTGAAAGCTGTGACACCACGAAAGTACTAATTTCCAGGTGACAAAACCTAAGATGTATTACTCTAGACTGCTCCTTTGTCAGAGCAAGATTGAATGGATAACCTATTTGGTCTTTCCCCGCGCCAGCTCTTTTTCATTTCCACTTCCATTATTCTATGATTATACAAGAAAGGGAAATATGATATTGTTAAAGCTCAGGTATGATTTATTGACTCACTGTATCTTTGAGATAACACATGTACTTTGTGTTGTTGTACTTGATAGCATATTTTTTCATGAATAGTTGTGAATAGAGTAAACAGACTCATAAAGCCTGTTTAAAGTGTCAGCACATAAGTTACTGCCAGTGGCGTCTTGGGGCCACATTAACTTATACACGTAATTTTTCTTCTTTCCTCTTCTGTCTCTCCTCCCCCTTTTAATTAATAGATTTCTTCACTCAAGAGCATTTAGCATTGCCTTGTTTGCTGGATGCAGGTCCCTTTGGGATTTTTCCCCGTGGATGTGGTAGAAAGACACGGGGGGAAACAGTTTGATGAATCACAATTTGTCGAAGGCAGTTATGGTAGCAGCGATAGAGAGAGATGGAATATTTGCAAAATGCCAGAGGTGAAGGAATAGGACACACATGATTAAAGTTGCCATAAAATCAAAGCTGTCAAAGCAACAAAAGCTGTAAAAAAGAAATATTCTGGCAACGTCAGTCTCCCACATAACCAGGGGTGCCATGAAGCATATTACTGAAGAAAGTCCATTAGGAGTAGAGGAAAAATTTTTTCCCATTGACTACGAAAACATGTGCTGAACTATAAATGTTCTCTGCCCCAGGAATTTTAGCTGAAACACCTGGGGACTGCAGAGTAAAACACCATTCAGAAGCAAACACTCACACACTGTTTGAAAGGGCTGAAGGAAGGGGCAGGGAACTTAGCAGGAAGGGTGAATTAGGAAGGAGATTCAAAGGCTGATGCTGGACTCTGGGGAGCCCTTGTAGAAGATCGGGAATCTTGCAGTGACAGCACCCGTGTTGTCCTTTGATGATGGCAGTGTGGCCATGGAGCTGCAAGTGTGGGAAATGTCCCCATTTCCCTCCCAGATTCCATGACTATGTTGTGAATGGAATCTGAAGTGTATGTTTACAGAACAAAATTAGTCCTGATCTGATGAGATGCAAGCCACTTTGGCAGAAAGAGGTTGGATAGAAAGGGAAACAATTTGTAAACTGCATGAAAGAACCTAAATTCCTAGGGAGGCACCAGGAAGGGCTACCATCATTGTTTTTTGTTGCCCTGGTTGGAAAACTCCATCTGACTGGTGGGTGGTGGGGTTGGGGGAATGGGGGGGGTGAGGGGGGGGGACTTCTGGGGATTCAGTGAAGTTTGGGTGAGAGAAAACTAAGGGTCTGCAAAAGAACAGATTTGTAATTCAGTTTAAACAGAAATAAGCTGTGTTATGGCTCCCTGTTTGGAAAACAATACAATTTACAAAATTACATTGTTTCTGTTGGGCTGCTGCTGCTGTTTTTGAAAATACCTTTATGAATACATAAAAAAAAAATATTTGGTGGATGCTTGCTGAATTTAATCTCATAAGTGCCTTTCTGACACCATGAATCCAGGGCCACTTTGGGAGGAGTTCTGTTTCTTTTTCTACAAGCCTCTTTTTTTTTTTTTAATTTCTAGTAGGAGTGGTAATGAAGTAGTAAGGGTAAAGATGGGAGAAACTGAAAATACCACTTGTGGATGAGCTGTCCTCCTGTAGGGACCTCAGCAAAGCAACAGGCACCGTGTCAGACTACTACGTAAAAGAAACACCAATTAGTCCTCAAAAGTCCATCACAGATCTCAATCTCCTACAAGTTTTGGTTAATTGTTATCCAAACTTCCCAAAAAGGCTCCTTTTACTGGTAAAAGGGCAGCTTGGTTTGGTTACTTTGAACGCTTACAAAAAGACAGCTAAAATAATAAGCATACCTTTCTTAAGGGACTGCCTTTATTATCAGAATGGAATTACTGCATCCGAAGAATCCAGCTTTTGTGTCTCCTCCTCTGTGTATGCAACATATCTGGAGAAACTTGATCCTTATTGGTTATTTCATCTTGGGAAAGTGGCCCATATATCAGAATCCTCATTTGCAGAACAAATGAACTGGCACCCTATACCTCTTCAGGTTGAAAAACTACAATTTTAAGTTTAAAAAAAAGTTCTCAAGATCTGTTTTCTCATCTGTAAAATGGGGAAATTATAACTAATCTCTGTTTCTTTCTCTTTTTTTGAATATTTTATTTTTTAGTTGTAGTTAGACACAATACCTTTATTTTATTTTTTATGGGGTGCTGAGGATCAAACCCAGGGCTTTGCACGTGCTAGGTGAGAGCTCTACCACTGAGTCACAACCCCAGCCCCAAATCCCTGTTTCTTCTTAGCATCATTGTAAAACATATTCTGTTACAAATTTACAAGAAGATATAATTATAAGTAATTGTCATCACCGTCAGCATCACCATTACCTTTTTATTTTTATTTTAACATTTTTCCATAGACATAAGCATTCCATTTGGAAAACGATTCAGTTTCTTTCAGTGGATGGAAAGAAAGAGACAAAATAAATGCATTTTGTAAGAGTTTGCTTTAATTTTTTTCTTTATAAATATCTGGACTCATCTTGCAATAAAATATGTACTGTATTTGTGTGATTGTAATCATTTCCATGGTAGCAGATTGGAGGGTCACACAAAAAGGTCTGAGACTTGACTGCAGGTTCAAGCAGCAGGAGAAACTGGTTTGTACCAAATAAGCTCTTATTCAAGTAAAACTGTTGAAAAACACTGCCAAGGGAATACAGAAAATAACTGGGGAAGGAAATTGCTTTTGGAATAAATGTTCTGTTCTTTCAAGTTTGCTCTGGTAGAAAAGTGCCCCTTTGAAGAGACTTAATAGAACCATTAGAGGGACAAAACATGAAATATCTCATGAAATCTTAAAAGGTTTATTTTATAACCATTTTTCCTAAAGGTGTAGTATATGGAGGAAAGGGAAACCAAGGAGATGAAATTTGTCCCCTTGTACATGAATGCACAAGGCTATTTGATGTAGAAAATTTATTTATATCTAAATATATTCTAAATATACTATCTGATCTGTACTTTGCAATGTGTTTGTTGTTGTTGTTATTGCCTATGTATCCTGTGCTACCATTATTTTTGAACATCAAATCGAGTGCTTCATTTTCCCCTTACTTGTTCTTTTGCTAAATATTTACAGTTACTCTTTACTTATAGTCAGTTGAATTTCCCCTCAATGTCACTTGAAGCTTTTTTTCCTAACTTGTCTATCTTTCAATGATCAGTTTTTGAATATCTACTATGTACCAGATATTGTTCACCCATTCGTTCAGCAAATATAACTTGATGGCCTATCCTAGTCTCTGGGAATAAAGAATGTATAAGATACATTTCCTGTCCCTGATAATTTTTAGTTACATGGAATTTTAAATCTAAACCACTGAAATACAGTAATAAGAGGCCATAGTGTCTGTTATGTATGAGGAACAACTAAGGCACTGCTGCTTGGAGTTGAGATTGTTAATTGTGTTAATAGTTTAGTTGAAGAATCAGATATGGCAGGACTTAGTTCATCCAATGGCGGAGTAGGAAGAGGGTGCAGAAAGAGGAGAGGAGGGTATCTCCAGTCTCAGAATAGAAGGAAGGTGAAGCAGTCTGCTAGGGCTGCCATGACAGATTATCACAGATTGGGTAGGTCAAACAACAGAAATTTATTTTCTCATAATTGCAGAGGCCAGAAGTCCTAGATAAAGCTGCTGTCAGGGATGGTTTCTGGTAAGCATCCATTCCTGTCTTGCCAATGGTGTCCTTACCAGGCCCCTCTTCCGTGTGCATGCTCTCTTCGTGTCTCATACTCTTCTTATAAGGACATTAAACCTATTGGAACAAGGCCTCACACTTACAACCTTATTTAACTCAAATTACATCCTTAAAAGTCTTATCTCAAAATACAGGAATGCTGGGGATCCAGGCTTCAATATATAGATTTAGAGGGGATGCAATTCAGAGGACAATGGACTTACTTCAGCAGTTCATAATCACATAAGTTTAGTCAGTGAGTAAAGCAGTGGAAAAAGATCATGACATCCTTGGTTGTTGGACTATGTATCTGATGCTAAATCTTAGTGCATTGGTGAACCATTGAAAGACTGTTCTATGGGCCATAGTGACTGGATTTGCTCTATTGTAGGATACATTCTTGTGGGTAGGATGAAGGACTTGACGGAGGTGTAGTTAGTGGCAGAGGCAAGATCAGACACAGAGTGACTGACGAAAAGGGTGGTAGTCAGCCAGGCCAGAGACAACGATGGCCTGAATGAGAGGATAATAGACTAGAGAGAACTTTGGGAGGCAGAATTGACAGAAATTGACTGTGTATGAAGAGTAAGGAAGAGAAAGTTGATGTTGATTTTGTACTATTTGAACTAACTAAGGAAGTAATGAGATAAGAAATAAAGGAAAATACAGGATTTAGGGATTAAGCAGTAAAGGATATGATCAGCTTTGACATAGTGAGTTTATGGTCTGCAGAACATCCAAATGGAGATGCCTGGTTAGATAAGCCTGAATCTCAGAAAAAGGATGGCAGATGAGATCAGTCTGAAGTTATTTACAACATGGACAAGTTCATGATAGAGGTGTGAAAGTAAAATCGCCTAGATAAATGCAAAATGAGAAGAGAGGAAAAACTACAAATAGATAAGATAAGCTGCCACTTTAAATAAGAGTAAAGGAAGGCAATTCCTTTTTATTGGTGGACATATGAAATATAACTAAAATATTATTCTAACTGTGAATTTGGGTCATTGCCCCAAATAAATAAAAAATTTATTTGTACTGTGAGTTTACCAAATAAATTGTACTTTAATTATTTGTGTCTGTTGTTGTTAAATACTTTTATTCCAATTTAAATTTCAATCTATGATTTCATTTTCAGCTTAAGGTCTTTTAAAATCTAATTATTATTTTGGCTGAATTAATTTTCCAAGCATTTCAATTAGTCTAAGATTAAAGCCCTAAATCCCTAATAACTAGTAATGGAGTTTTAAAATTTTGAATAGCTCCATTAATGCACTCAAATCTGGGAAAATTTGGCTTTCTAAACATTACATTATTCTGTGCTTTTAATTTCAATTGCATAACTTTAATAGCTATATCCATTTTTATTAGTCACAAGTGCACATACATTCATACACGCACACATAGGTATGTTCCCCTGAGGATATTTACTATGGTTAGCTTCAGGAAATTGGTGAGACTACCAGAAGAAGGGAAAGACCCAAACATCTGGGTAGCAGTGGTTCTTGAGCTGTGGGCACATTCATTCTTTTACCATGTATTTACTGATTCAGGCATTTTGTTAGTGCTGTGAATACGGAAAACAGAAGAGAACAGATATTTACACAGGCCCATTCCTTCCAGAATTTATAGCATATCTACTTTGACCTCTGCCCAAGCTTCATTGAGATATGATTGACAAATGAACACTATATGTATTAAAGGCCTACAGTGTAATGATTTGGTATTTATACACATTATAAAATGATTACAATCAATTAAGGTACTCATCAGGGCATCTCACATAGTTACCTTTTCTTCTTTCCCCTTTTTTTTCTTTTGTAATGAGAATACTTAGGATCTATTGTCCTAGAAAATTTCCAGTTCACAGAGAATTATTATTAACTACAGTTATCAAGCTTACTTTGAATTTTCAGAGGTTATTCATCTTTTAAGTAAAATTCTATATCCTTTGACCATCATTTCCTCTTTGCTTTCTTGGGAATCCCTATTTCACTTCCAGTTTTCTTTCTTTCTTTCTCTTTTAAATATTTATCTTTTAATTATAGTTGGACATAATATCTTTATTTTATTTATTCATTTTTATGTGGTGCTGAGGATCGAACCCAGGGCCTGGTATGTGCTAGGCAAGCGTTCTACCACTGAGCCACAACCCCAACCCCTATTTTATTCCCAGTAAATATGACTTTTTTTAGATTCCCAATGTAAGTGAGATCATGTGATATTGGTCATTTGGTCCCTAGCTTATTTCACGTAGTGTAATGCCCTCCAAGTTTGTCCATGTCACAAATGGCAGAATTTCCTTTTCTGAATGGCTGAATAACATTCATTTTCTTTATACATTCATCCCTTGACTGGTACTTAGGTTGTTTCCATATTTTGGCTATTGTGAATAATACTTCAATGAATGTGACAGTGCAGATGTCTCTTTGAGATAATGATTTCCTTCCGTTTGGATATTTCTTGCCAGCCTATCTACTTTATGAATGGAACTGAAAATTCTTTTACAAGTTCTCCCCTGAAGTATAACAATGAGATGGCCCAGCACTTTTCCAGCAGCTACTTATGGGGCACAGCATGGTAACTTGACTTTTTAATTCTATCATCTGCAAGAAGGCTTGTTGAAAGGCTGATTTCTATAGCCTACCTCTTGCCTCTAAATGCTGAAAGTATTGGCTTGAGCTGAGATCAGCAGCTATGGAATGATTTGTCACTGGACCCAACAGGTTAAAAGCAAAGATAGTCCTAAGAATCTTTTTGAATCACTTACACATTTCTATTCATGACTCTGCCTCTCCAGTGTTGAATATTCAAAAAAATAGCTGAAGCAGGAGGAAAGCAGATGTGAGGTGGTTGCAGTTAACTGAAAAATGACCGCACTTTGAACCCTATAAACTGTGGTAAGAATTCCAAGGCATTCACTGACATTCAAATGTTGATCTCAACAGAATTCTGCAACTCGGCTTTAAAAAATTTGACTGACTTAAGGTAATCAACACTGTTGTATGTTGTCTATATTAAATATTGGTATTTATGGAAATGTAATGATGTTAATGGATAAAATGAAAAGGAACTTTAAAATTTTGTATTTAATCCTTTGGTTGATCTGTTAAATAGTATTTATTATGTCTCCAATTATAACATTTAGAACAGGAAACACCTATAAAAATTTTCATATTAGTTTTCCTTTGTCAAAATGTAGAGAGAGAACTTTTGGGTAAACATGCAATCACTTTAATCAGAAACATTCCCAAGCATCAAATAAATGAATGTTTTCATTGCCCATTATTTTTTACATTTGTCAGGTAGTAGATCTGAAAAACACAATTAGAAAATTTAAAAATGCTTGAAATTAGAAGTGCATATTGTTATTAAACTGACCTGAGAACATTATGATTTTTCCTCAGGGGCTCACTATTATGCTTCAGTACCTTGATAGAACATAGATGTTAGGTTGTTATTAAATGCTGACAGAAAAGACTGTTGGTTTAAAAGCTTCCTTAAGAAATCTGTCTATAATTTCTGCTAAGATTTGACAGAGTTTCATGACATCAGAACCACCAAGTTCATTGAAATTCAACATTGGCAGAGTTTCTTGCATGCGCTTCTCATTTAGAGATAACACATGTGTTTCCTGACACAGAGATTCAAAATGAATATCGCAGGAAGGAGAAAAAACAGAAACTACCAAAAAAAAAAAAAAAAGAATAGTACAGTTCATTCAAAATAAAATCAAGGGCAATGGAACAACTACCTCATTTTAAGTGTATGTGTGTATGTGTGTGGGCGGGGGCAGATTTAATTGATGGATAACAAGCTTTTTGTACTCAAGTTCAAACAACTTGTCTTTTTTGTCGCATCAAAACAGTACCAAATGAATTTTATTTATTTTATTTAAATTTTTTTCCATTAGAGCATTACAACTTTAAAAAACATTTGCTTCTAGTAACAATTCGCAGGGAACAGGCGATTAAAATGATGGCTTTTAAAATTCCGAAGTTGTATTCAGGGTTATAAAGAGCCCTGCCATGCCTCTGTTTCATCCTCTTGCTTATGGAGAAAGGGAAAGGTAGGGGAGGAGAAAAGAAACCACCTAAAATTTGAATCAGAAACTGGAAATATTAAATTGCTGAGAGTCTGTGCAAATTTCACTCAAGGTTCTGTGTCTTCCAGTTGAGACTCAAAAAGCAAAAACGACAAAAAGGATTTGTAAGAGGACAGGGTGAGGACTCTTAGACTTTACAAACAGGCTCCCTTAATAAATACTACTGAGTGGGTGAGAAAGAGATGATACCCTGCACAGGACTCTGGGAAACACCGTGGAGGGTCTTGATGAGGAGAGCCCCTGAACACTGCTGTCCCCACAGGGAGGCTTCCTTGGGGACAGACAGGCCTGGCCTTCACTCCTGGCCCTCAGTGCAGTGAGTACTACACAGGCTCTGGGGATGCCCCTCTCCCTCTAGACCAGAGAGCACTCAGGAGAGCTGACCTGGGACAGGGAATGGCTTCACCTAACTCTAATAAGGGACCTGGAAATCAAAAAGCTAAGTGTGGTAGAGGACAAAAACAAAAATCTCTGGAGGGTAATATAAATACAATCTGGAGGCAATATTTATTCATTGAAACTATGTCTTGTAGTTTACAAAGATGATAATTAACAACGAAAGTATAATTGACCTTAAAATCCTGAGATTGAGGCTTCACACCATCTTCAGAATCCTGAAGTATGCTCCATGTAAGGTATAGGGCTGTGGGCACAGATAGGTGTGCAGAGCAGCACCTGTGACCATGTAGGATTCCAAGGCCAAGAGGCTCCACAAAGCAAGCTTCTGTGTTCCTCTGGAAGTCCTACTGCCCAGCCCCGTCATCCTATTTTCTTGTCCCCCAAATTCCATCTCCAAAGAAAGTGCTTGGTTTGTCTTTGAGAAAATCTGTTCTTGAAAGCTTTAATTGACTTGGCATCATTGGTGCAATATTCTTCAGAGTTGGTTTCCTAAGAACATAGGAGACAGTGCTACTGACCACCTGTGCCAAGTGGGCACTGCTGGTGCTGGGGCTATCGTAGGCCAGCTCCTCAAAGCTGGGGTTAAAGCTGCTGCTGCTGGCAGGAACATGGCTGCTTCCTGTGGTGTATGGGGCTGAGTTAATCTTGACTTTCTCAGGGACAGCTGCTTCTCCTTTTCCAAACTTCTCCTGCTTCTGTCGGACATCACGAGGTGGCTTGGCCACAGAGTTGACAAAGGCCATCTTTGCTTTTCAGTCTTTGGGCTTACTGACATGTGCATTTGTCAGCATTCATAGCCACTGCTCTCACACATCCTGAAGCTGCAGGTACTTATCCCACCAGGACTAATACTCTCCCAGTCTTTCTTCTTTAAAGACTTGGTGACAAATGAGCTTTCCATAGTTGATCTGTGCCTTCAATTAATACATGAATGTATTCCTCTATGCAATATAGCTGATCAGGTATATACCTCTTAGATGTATTGCTTATACAAAGTCATCATTTTGGGGAGATAGGCACACTTGCAACGGGAATACACCTGCATTTTGGAATTCATTCTGCGTCCAGTGAATCCAGTTCCTTCTTCTTCCCAGGGGTGAAGAGAATGCTTTTCACTTTGGCTGGAAGGAGGGCATCAATTCACAGGAAGGAAGTGGACAGTAATTGGCCTGCATGGTGGGTAAGGTGAGACCTGACAATAATGGCAGTGCATTGGTGGGGACCTTTCTCAGCCTGACTAAGTCAGCTCCAGCCAGCTGCAGCTTCTCAGACCTGCTCTTATGTGCCATGGGTAATTTCTGAACTGAGTCCAAGTTTTGACTAGTGCTTTTAGAATCACTTTTTAAAAGTCCTTTGTCTCCAAGTGCGGGTGGCTGGAGTTTTCACAATTCTTCTCTTTCTTCTTCAGTTGGTCATGGAGGAGGTATGAGTCAAAAGACTTGCTGAGCTGCTCGAATTCATCTTCTTCATCCTCTACCTCAGGGAGTGAACCCAGGGACTTTCTATCCAAATTAGAAATCTTTACTTTCTTTTTCTTGAGCCTTTAGGTTGTTAGAAACCTTCTTTTTGTTTTGGGCAACAGGTCTGTGGCTCCTTTGCCTGTGTCTATGCTGTCCACACTTTGGTTTGTGCAAAGTCCTTTGCTTTGGCTTCTTAAGGTGGTTGTCTGATACAACCTCTGAGGAGGAGGAAAACTTCCTCCTGAGTCTGCCTTCTCTTTTCTCCTCTTTCTTGGCAGCATTAGAAGGTGGTTTCTCTTTGACATGACCCCCCTAGGAGTAGTCTTTGGGTCTCCTCTTTTGAGAGGTCCTTGCATGGCTTCTCTCTGCCCAAAACAGAGGCCATGATATCACCCTTGGCTTCTATGGGGTATTTTTCCTTGTGGCAAGATCTGTGTTCTTTGTTTTGATTTAAGATCCCTTTTCCCTGGGGTTCACCCAGGTGTTGTTCTTGACTAACTCCCAGTCTATCCTGAAAGGCATTATTGTGGCCTTTTCCAGGCTTCTGGTGTGGAATAATGGACTCATGGTCCTCCTCTGGTGACTGTAATTGTCTGTGTATATCCAATGAGGACTAGTGTAGGATGGAGGGGACCAGATGGTGGCCATAGTCAGAAGATTCAGGGTCTGAAGAGTAGGTAGGTGACATCCTGAGATACCTCTTCCTTTCATCTCTCCTGTCATGACTAAGACATTTTGTGAAGTCATTCAAACTCTGAGAGTTTCTGTTTCTTCTGTCTATGGCCAGGACTGTAGGATCAGCTACCTGAAGCCTTCCAGTTTTCTTGATAGTCTCCTTCCATCTCCTTCTCTCGCTGAAGAACATCCTGAGGGCACTTTCAGAAATTGCTTAAGTCCTGTTAATCAGCCCCAGTTCCTTCCACTGGGCCGCTAGGTCCCTGGAAAAGCTTCCAATTTGCTCATGTTTTCAAAAGCTATTTATTGTTTTCCTGACCCCAGTCTCCATAAGAAGGTCTCCTGTAATAGTCAAGGTGGAGAGTTTCTTTAAACATTTCAACAGCTTTTTAGGGTTTGGGTTTGCAGCCAGGCGTGCCTGCAGCTTCTCCACAACTTGGAGCACCAACTCCACCACCATCGCTGTCACTGGCCTGGCCTCCTGGCCAGTACTCCCAAATGAATTTTAAAAGTAAAGAGTAATAACTCAAATTGCCCTAGTGTTGATTTTTCAACCTTACTAATTCTATGAAGCATGATTCAAACTGTACCTGTCTCACAAGTACCGCCTTTTCAAATGCTTTTACAACTGTTCTGATACTCATGTCTAAGAGTTTTCCAATCTATTGAGTTCTTCCTCTTTCTATCCTTATGTGGACCCATTTATTTAATTTATATAAAGAGTCACTTTAAGGTAAACTTGAATCTAAGAAAAATAGATTCAAGTTGACAGCTCCCAAGTATGAACTTATGTACATTTGAAATAAGACTGAAAAATAATCAGAAAACATCCCCCCACTGCCTCAATAGGTTTTCAGGGGAAAATAATATGGAAAAAATTGTCTTCCTTTTATTTATTTATTTATTTATTTATTTTTTAATTTTTTTATTGGTTGTTCAAAACATTATAAAGCTCTTGACATATCATATTTCATACATTAGATTCAAGTTGGTTATGAACTCCCATTTTTACCCCAAATACAAATTGCAGAATCACATCGGTTACACATCCACATTTTTACATAATGCCCTATTAGTAACTGTTGTATTCTGCTACCTTTCCTATCCTCTACCATCCCCCCTCCCTCCCCTCCCATCTTCTCTCTCTACCCCATCCACTGTAATTCATATCTCTCCTTGTTTATTTTCCCATTCCCCTCACAACCTCTTATATGTAATTTTGTATAACAATGAGGGTCTCCCTCCATTACCATGCAATTTCCCTTTTCTCTCCCTTTCCATCCCACCTCATGTATCTGTTTAATGTTAATCTTTTCTTCCTGCTCTTCCTCCCTGCTCTGTTCTTAGTTGCTCTCATTATATCAAAGAAGACATTTGGTATTTGTTTTTTAGGGATTGGCTAGCTTCACTAAGCATAATCTGCTCTAGTGCCATCCATTTCCCTGCAAATTCTATGATTTTGTCATTTTTTAGTGCTGCGTAATACTCCATGGTGTATAAATGCCACATTTTTTTTATCCATTCATCTATTGAAGGGCATCTGGGTTGGTTCCACAGTCTAGCAATTGTGAATTGTGCTGCTATGAACATCGATGTAGCAGTATCCCTGTAGTACGCTCTTTTAAGGTCTTCAGGGAAAAGTCCAAGAAGGGCAATAGCTGGGTCAAATGGTGGTTCCATTCCCAGCTTTCCCAGGAATCTCCATACTGCTTTCCAGATTGGCCGCACCAGTTTGCAGTCCCACCAGCAATGTACAAGAGTACCCTTTTCCCCACATCCTCTCCAGCACTTGTTGTTGTTTGACTTCATAATGGCTGCCAATCTTACTGGAGTGAGATGGTATCTTAGGGTAGTTTTGATTTGCATTTCTCTGATTGCTAGAGATGGTGAGCATTTTTTCATGTACTTGTTGATTGATTGTATGTCCTCCTCTGAGAAGTGTCTGTTCAGGTCTTTGGCCCATTTGTTGATTGGGTTATTTGTTTTCTTATTGTTTAATTTTTTGAGTTCTTTGTATACTCTGGATATTAGGGCTCTATCTGAAGTGTGAGGAGTAAAAATTTGTTCCCATGATGTAGGCTCCCTATTTACCTCTTTTATTGTTTCTCTTGCTGAGAGAAAACTTTTCAGTTTAAGTAAGTCCCATTTGTTGATTTTTGTTATCAACTTTTGTGCTATGGGTGTCCTATTAAGGAATTTGGAGCCCGACCCTACAATATGTAGATCAAAGTGGCAGGATATAAAATCAACACGCATAAATCAAAGGCATTTCTGTATATCAGCGACAAAACTTCTGAAACGGAAATGAGGAAAAACACTCCATTCACAATATCCTCAAAAAAAATAAAATACTTGGGAATCAACCTAACAAAAGAGGTGAAAGATTTATATAATGAAAACTACAAAACCCTAAAAAGAGAAGATGAATACATATTATTATTAAAAGAGAATGATGAATACATATTACATACCTATTATGGGTCATGCACTGTGTTGTATTTCTAAATAAAAATAAAAACCAGGCACATGGACTGTCATTGAATCTTTGTGCACCTGCCATGATTTTTCATTTTCTTGTATGTCACCTATAATCTCTGACTTCCAAATATGCATAATGATAAGTTAATTAATTTCAGGTTATAGGTATGGCTGATAGCTGCATTCTAAATGCTAAACTGGGAATATTGAGAATGAAATGATAGCTGATGGTATGGAAACAAATGGATAAAACATTTGCATTTGTGACTGTCCTACATAAACTGAAATTTATAGACTCTATTCCAAATAGGCTTTCAGGGGTAATGCTCTTTAAGTTTGTGTGTGTGTGTGTGTGTGTGTGTGTGTAGCTATAAATATTAGAATTAAGACAAAAAGGCCCATTGCATCTTTGAAATCTCTCATGTCAAAGAGCCCAGCTTTGGTTTCTATTTTGCACTTCTAAGTACTTTCTAGATCCTTTGCAATGCCTTGCCTGCAATGTCTGTGCTATTCTTGCAGTTTATCTGTGCCTTTCTTGCAATTTTATTTCTAATTAGTGGTTGCCTTCTTGCAGCTGAAAGCCCTTTTTGCACCTTGAAGGGTTATGTGAACTTAATGAAAATATGCTGATTCAAGTTAAAGACGTTTGCTTGTATGAATAAGGGCACTGAAGGTTAACCCTGACCTTCTCAGAGGAAAATTGCTGTACTGTGTTTCAGTTAAGATCATGTATTACCATATTTCTTTCAGCTAAATCGGGCACATAATTTCAGGGTGAAAAGAACTGTTTTCTGTAGAGTCACCTGAACATGAGTTGGTTTAAAAAAATTGCAAAAATAAATCCTCTGCAGCAATAACAATACCAGGATAGTATGCCGCTGTGTTATCAGGAGCCACATTGGTTCACAGGACTTGCCCTCCTGTTTGTTTCTTTCTGGCCAACAAAATAATGTCCCCTCTGGTAATAACTTCTGAAATTTATGTATCTTGAAGTACTCTGTAGTGGACACTGTGATGTGCTGCCAAAGTCCCTGTAGGGAGCATTTGTGGTCCTGATGCTGGAAGTGCCACAGATGAGATTTCAGCTTGCAGCCCCTTCCAGGATTGTCCCAATTGTATTGTGGTGCTGCCCAGGGACATGCTTTTCCCAGCAGCAGCCCACATCAGATGAGCCATCAGTGAGGGTGGCTGAACAAAAGGTTTGCTCCCTTCACCCAACTTGAAGCTACTTTGAAGGTAAATGTAGCTTCAGGGTGGCCTGTGAAAACATTCAGGAAAAGTACAAGAAACACCCATATCATCTTCACTTAAGTTCACTGTTATATTTGCTTTTTCTCTGTATATATACACATGAGAATGACTAAAGGTTCAGAAGTTTCAGAAATTGTGAGGCATTACCCAGAAACACATATGCATTCATTTTTTTTTAAGAATAAGGACATTCTCCCATTAATCACAATCATATTGTTATTCTCAAGGCATGTGACACTGACACAATCACCTAATACAAAATAAATATTCTGATTTTCTCAGTTGTCCCAATAATGTCTTTATTTTAGTCAGATTTTTTACTGCTGTGACTAAAAGATCTGAGCAGAATAATTTTAGGGGAGGAAAAGTTCCTTTGGGGGCTCATGGGTTTAGAGGTCTCAGTTCATGGACAGCCAGCTCCATTCCTTGGACTGAAGATGAGGCAGAACAACATGGCGGACCAGTGTGGCTGAGGGAAGCAGTTCACATGGTGACCAGAAAGCAGAGAGACTCTAATCACCAGATACAAATATATACCCCAGAGCCACACTCCCAATGCCCCACCTCCTGCAGCTACACCTTATCACTTCAGTTACCACTCAGTTAATCTCTGTCAGGAGATTAACTCTCTGATTGTGTTAAGGCTCTCACAACCCAATCATTTCTCCTCTGAACCTCCTAGCATTGTCTCACATGTGAGCTTTTGGGGACACCTCACATCCAAACCTTAATAGTCTTCAATAGTTGTTTTTTTCCCACTGGAAATCTATCAAGGATCAAACACTGCATTTGTTTGTCCCTTTAGTCTTCTTGAGGCAGTAAGACTCCTCACTTCCTTTCTGAAAAACAAAACAAAAACTTATTGTGACATTGACATTTCAAAAAATAGTTCATCCCAATTGTTTTGTATGCTATTGTACAATTTTGGTTTGTTTGTTTCCTCATAATTAAGTTCATATTCTACATTTTTGGAAATAATATGAAATATGTGATGCTTGTCCTTCTCAGAGCATTGTATTAGAAGGCATGGAATGTCACCCATTTTTTTTTTTGGTATTTTTTTTTCTGTTTAATTTTTAGGAAATTTTATATATCAGATTATGACTTTACTATATGTATTGCAAATGTTCTTTATTCATTTGCTTTTCTAATTTGCATATAACATCATTTTTGCCATGCAAAATATTTTAGCCAAAATTAATGATATTTTGCTTTCATTACATCTAGATTTTGAGTGTGATGGAATCTAATTATGCATTCTTCAAATATTTATGTTCTTTCAAGTCTTTGCTATATATATATTATGATAGTTAATTTCATGTGTAAATTTGGCTGGGCCATGGTTGCCTAGATACTAGGTCAAACTTTATTCTGATTGTTTCTATGATATATTTTTTGAATGAGATTAATATTTAAATCAGTGGACTTTGAGTAAAGTAGATTGCCCTCCATAGTCAAAGTAGGCCTCATCCAAGGCCTTAAGTGCATGAAGATCAACTTTCTTGCAAAAATGAATTCTGCCAGCAGGATGCCTTTGACTCAACCACAGTTCCTTGCTGAGTCTCCAGCCTGAAGGCCTACATCTTTAGATTGGATTTGCCAAGCTTCCACAATTGCTTGAGCCAATTCCTTAAAATAAATATCACTATACATATGACATCAATCATTTCTCAGTTTTTATTGTCTACAAAATTTTCATCTGTAATTGAGTTCATTTCTAGGCATTCTGTTCTGTTCCATTGGCCTATGAATTCTTGCAAACACATTTCTTTTTAATTTTAAAAGTGTAATAATATATGTTTTCATTCTTGCTTTTGCTCTTCTTTCCTGCCCCCAACATTTTATCATGAAATCTTTCAAATGTTCAAAAACGTTGAGAGAATTTTACAGTGAACACGAATATACCACGACCCATAGTTTATTATTAATTTCCTTCTAAACTTAATTGGTACACAATTATCCAATTAACCATCCCTTTTTTGGGCCATCTTATTTTTTAATGTATTTCTAAGTGAACTGCAGCTATCAGTGTCATCCTCTGTAATTTTTCAGCACCTATATTTTCAAAAAGAGTTAGATAATTGTTGGGGTTCTACTTTATCCTCTTAAGTAAATTTGTATAGAATGGAATTCATACATTCTAAATGTTAGATCCATACACCTCACAACCCAGGCAAGTTTTTTCATTCTATTTTCAGTAAATCCCCACTCATACTATTGCCTCAAAGATATTTTTTCCACCCTAAATTAATCTTGCTTATTCTAGGTCTTCACAGATATGCAATCATACACTAAGTATAATTTTATGTAAGATTTCTTTCACTCATCAATATATTCTGAGAGTAATTTATATTGTGTGTATGAGTAATTGACTTCTTTAACAGCACAGTAATGTTCTATTGTATAAATATACTGTAATTATCTTTTACTGATGGGCACTTGGACTGTTTCAAGTTTGGGCAATTATACATTAAGCATAATGTGAACACATTTAACTAATTATTTTGAGGACCTAACTTTTCAATTCTCTTGGCAAAACACCTAGGAGCAAAATTGTTAAAACACATATGTGATGCAGCCAAATCAATGTTTACAGCAGCTCAATTCACAATAGCTAAGCTATGGAACCAATCCAGGTGTCCTTCAACAAGTGGATGAATAAAGAAAATGTAGTACATATTCACAATGGAATATTATCCAGCCTTAAAGAAGGATTAAATTATGGCATTTGCCAGTAAGTGGATGGAACTGAAGACTATCATGCTATGTGAAATAAGCCAATCCCCCCAAACCAAAGGATGAATGTTCTCTCTAATAGGCTGATGGTGACTCACAATAAGTGGGGGTAGAAGGGGATGAAGGGAAGGGAGGGTGGATATGAATAGGAAGGACAGTAGAATGAATTAAACATAATTTACTTATGTTAATACATGAATACATGACCAGTATAACTTCACATCGTGTACAACCACAAGAATGAGAAGTTATAATCCATGTATGTATGATATGTCAAAATATATTCTACTGTCATGTATAACTAAAAATAACAAATAAAAATTTTAAAAATAAAAATCACAGGATATTACTTACCTTTAAAGAAGAATGAAAATATGGTATTTGCTGGTGAATGGATGGAGTTGGAAACTATCATGCTAAGCAATCCCCAAAACCAAAGGCCAAATGTTTTCTCTGACATGTGGATGCTAATTCACAATAAGGGATGAAGGTGCTAGGGAAGAATAGAGTTACTTTGGATTAGTTAGAGAGGAGTGAAGGGAGGGAAAGGGGTATGCAGATAGGAAAGATAGTAGAATGAAGTAGACATTATTATCTTATGTACATATATCACTGCATGACCAATGTGATTCTACACCGTGTATGATCAGAAAAATGAGAGATTATACCCCATTTATATATGATATATCAAAGTGCCTAAATGCATTCTACTGTCATGTAAAACTAATTAGAACAAATAAAAAATATAAAGAAAAAATATTTAAAACAAATAGGGATGTGAACTATTAGTTCTATACTAAACTCCTTTAACTAATGTATGCAAGTTTCAAATGCTTAACCTTTGGTGTTGATCATTTTAATTTTAGTTGATCTAATAAAAAGACAGAAATAGTTGCATTCTTATTTGTTAAGTTTTAGGTTTACTAGCTTTTATTGAATTTTCCACCATATGAACTTTAGAGTAGAATTGTTTAGCTTTAGAAAAATATCAGTAGATACTTTTTTGGTACCATATTAAATTTATGTTCCTTTAGGAAAATAAATATGTGAACAATTCTTTTTAATGACAAGGGATGTTCATTTGTTCTAGTCTACTTCTGTCTTTCAGGAATGTTTTAAAAGTTTTCTCTTTTTTCCACATTTCTTATTGGGTTTACTCCTAAATATTTTATTTTTTTGTTACTATAGTAAACAGGTTTTCTCTTTCGTTGTATGTTCAATTGACTATTTTATTTCTATATGCATATAATTTAGATGTTAATATATGCTTATATGTGTTTCATATTCGTTTTAATTCTTGATGAATAATATTTTATTGTATAAGTTACCCTTTTCATCATTCTCTGGAAGTTTTTTGATATACTATAATCATTTGTGAATAGAGAAAATTTAAGTGTTTTTTTCCTCCCAATTCCAAGGATTCTTAATAGTTTTCAGTTTTCTGATTGCATTGGTCCTCACCTATAATTAAATGTTAGATAGTGATGATAATTATGGAATCCATATCTTGCTCTTGATTTAACAATTATTATTTTCCCATTCAGCAAGACATGAACTTTAGTACTGACTAAACAAGTTTAGGTAAATAGATAATACACTTATATACATTTCTCTGATATCTCACACACACTCATTTCCCACATATCCCTACATATATATTTATATGTATATATATTTATAATCTCCACCTATTTATGTAATCATGTTAAGGAAGTACAAAATATAATATTCTATTTTTACTATTTTATCAGATACTGACATTTTGTCAAAACATTTTAACATCAAGGGAAAAGTGTTTTGAGAAATACATTAATGGTTAGTGATTTTCTATTATCAAATTATTCTTTCATTCCTAAATTAATTTGTACTTGGTATGTGGTATGTTAGTCAGCTTTCTGTTACTGTGACAAAATACTTGAGAAAATTGAACTTACAGGAGAAAAGGATTTTGGCTCATAATTTCAGAAATTTCAGTCCATGATTGCTTGGCTTCATTGCTTTGGGGCTGAGATGAAGCCACATCAAGGTTAGGAGCACAGGATGGAGCACAGTTGCTCATATCAGGCACACCCTCAATGATCTCATGTCTTTGTACTCTGTGCCACTTCCTAAAAGTAGCACCAGTGAGCACCAGGACTCCAACACATGAGCTTTTGGGGGAACATTGAAGGCCTAAACCATGACACCTGGTTATGATATATTATTTTCTTAATTGAATTCTGTGTTAATTTTTTTAAAGGCCGAATGTTTTCTCTAATATGTGGATGCTAATTCCCAATAGGGGGCGGGGGGCACTAGAGAAGAATAGTTACCTTAGATTAGGTAGAGGGAATTGAAGGGAGGGAAGGGGAGAGAATGTGGGGATAGAAATGATAGTAGAACGAAACAGACATCATTACTTTATGTATACATGAGACAGTATGACCAATGTGATTCTACAACATATACACTCAGAAAAATGAGAAATTATATCCCATCTAAGTATGATACATCAAGGTGCATTCTACTATCATGTAAAACTAATTAAAACTAATTAAAATATTAAATAAATATTTAATAGGACTTTTGCTTTGATATTAGTAAGATTTAAATTTTAGTTTTTTTTCTTGTGCTTTGTCATATTTGCTGTTATAATTAATAATATTTTTGCAAGTATTTTTTCTTTATTATACACCATGGAATAGTTAATAAAATATTGGCATCATCTGGTTTTAAAGTTTAATAAAATTCATGTGTAAAGACATTTTGGCTTAATATTTCTTTTCTTTTTTTTTTTAAGAGAGAGAGAATTTTTAATATTTATTTTTTAGTTCTCGGCAGACACAACATCTTTCTTTGTATGTGGTGCTGAGGATCGAACCAGGGCCGCACGCATGCCAGGCGAGCGCACTACCGCTTGAGCCACATCCCCAGCCCTATATTTCTTTTCTTTATAAGTATTTCTGTTTATAAATGTATGCAACGTTGATTATTATTTTGAAATTCAGTGTTTAAATTTTCAATCCTAGTTGTTCTTTCTCTTTTATCTGAAATTTGATTAATAGAAACTAAACTTTAGTAGGTATTAGGGACTTTCACTTTTTTTTTCCTGTTATGTTCTACTGTTATTGCCTAGTGATCAGAAAATATATTTTGTATTAAATATACTCAAAATTATTGAGGTTTTCCTTGTGTCCTTATGATCAGCAGAATTTTTTTTTTGTGTAGGTTTCATGTTTAATTTACAATTAGGTATATTTCTGTCATCAAAGTTCAATCTTATATAAGGTACTCATAGGTGTATATTATCGTTTGTGTTTATAGGTCATATATCCTTACATATACTTTGTACCCACGACCAGCTTTTCATAAATAAAATTGTAGGTTGAAGTCTTCCATTATTTGCTTTATTTTTTCCTTGTGTCAAGACTCAGAAAATGATACCCCAAAGGGAAGGCCTCAGAAATAGCCTCAGAATGAAAGTTTCTTCTGACCTCCCCCCCCCCAACATTGCTCACCCTTTATTCTTCCCCAAGGCAAAAGCCACAGAAATTAGAATTCTTTTTTTTCCCAAAGCAGGTCATTGAAACCAGAATACCACCCCCCCTTTTTTTTCAAAAACTAGCTGTAAAACCTAATAATATTGCTATAACTTTCTCTTGAATTTCTGTGTAAAAGTTAGTCATATAGATACTCTTTGACATATCTTGTTAGATCGTAGGTTGTAGTATCTTCTGTACTCTGGAAAAAAAATATGCTGCACAAAAAGGCCAAGTAGAATTTGAATGGACAGACTTTGCTGAGTTCCTCCCTGCCGGCCCATTACCCTTTATGTCCAGTCATACTTCTATACTGCTGTCCATGCTTCATCAAACCTAAAGATAAAAGTGGACAGTTCACCATAAGTCTTCGGACCTTCCATCTGAAGGATCCCATGTCACATAAAAGTATGATCAATTAAAGTTGTTATGCTTTTCTCTTGTTAACCTGTCTTTTTTCACAGAGATGTTGTCTAGGACCCCTGATGATGGACAGGAAAAAGTGGGACACCCCCCAACATCTTCCCACTTCTGCACTTGAATATCTTCTTTGTTTTTGCTTTATACAGATAGCTGCTATGTTGATACCTTTATTTAACTGTTATGTCTGCTTTAAAATTTGTGACATTAGCAATAAAACTCTTCTTTGTAGCATTTACCTATCATGGAACACCACAAAAAATAAATTTGTTTAGTAATTCTCAAACTCCTTATGCATTTTCTAAATAGAAATCATTTATTTTACCTACATTTTCAAATTGACCTGCTATGAGTTGGCTAAATTTATATCCTGGTAGTCTTTTCATTTCCTTGGTATTTCTGCTTATTTTTTTATATTTTTAAAATATTGTTTTTGTCCTCAGTTCAACCTTGTCTTGTCTTGATTGCTGATCTAACTTTCTTCTTACTTATAATTGTGTTTTATATACTTTCCTGGTATGTTCTTTTCTTTTCTTTTTTTGTCCAAATATTTATTTCATTGTACACATTAATTATATGGAATAATGGGTTCATTGTTATATATTTGTACAGATCCAACATACTTTATCATTCCTATTCCCATAACCTCCCCATTGCCCTCCACCTCCCTGATTCCCTTTTTCTTCTCTAATATTCTCTCTTCTACTCCCACTTTGTCTCTTATCCCCTAGATTCTGCAGATGGAAACATAACATGACACTTGTCTTTCTGAGGCTACCTTATTTTGCTTCATGTGATAATCACCATTTCATCCATTTTGCTGCAAATGATGAAATTTCCTTCTTCTTTATGGCTGAATAATACCCATTGGAATATATACAACATTTTCCTTATTCACTTTTCTGTTGATGGGCCTATTTCCATAACTTGGCTATTGTGAATTGTGTTACGACAAATATGGTTATGCAAGTAATGCTCTCCAGGATGCTGACTTTAATTCCTTTAGGTGTATAGGTACAGGTTGCACAGGGGGGGGGTCACATGATAATTCTCTCTCACGTGTTCTGAGGAACCTCCATGCTGAGTTCCATAGTAACTGTACCAATTTACATCCCACCATCAGTGTATGAGGATTCCTTTCCCCTACATTCTCACCAGCACTTAATTGTTTTCTGTATTCTTGACGATGGCCATTAGGACTGAGGTGAGCAGCATTCTCCATGCAGGTTTGATTTGAGTTTTCCTGGTGGCTAGAGATGTTGAACATTTCTTCATGTAATTATTGGCAATTTGTACTTCTTTCTTTGAGAAGGGTCAGTTCAGCTCATTTGTCCTTTTGTTGATTGTGTTATTTGGTTCTTTGTTAAGTTTTTTGAGTTATTTATATATTCTGGATATTAATCTTCTATTGGAAGAGTAGATAACAAAGATTTTCTCACATTCTGTAGGCTATCTCTTCACCATTCTCTCTCTCTCTCTCTCTCTCTCTCTCTTGCAATACAGAAGCTTTTTAAATGGATGTTATTCTATTTGTCAATTTTTGCTATTATTTCATGAGTTATTAGAGCCCCATTAGGAAGGCGATGCCTGTGCCTATGTCTTGAAGTATTTACCATATGTTTTCTTTTAGCAGTTTCAAAATTTCAGATTGTGTACTTGGATCTTTGATCCATTTTGAACTAATTATTATGCAGTAATCTTCTACATATGGATATCCAGTTTCTCCAGCACGATTTGTTAAAGAAATTGTCCTTTCATCAACATATTTTTTGGCTTCTTTGTCCAGATTCAGATGGTTACAGCCTCCTGGATTTATTTCTACATACTCTATTCTGTTCCATTGATCTATATGTCAATTTTTATGTCAGAACTATGCCATTTTTTTGTTATTATGGCTTTTGTAGTATATTTTGAAATTGATTATTGTTACATCTTCATCATTGCTTTTTTTTTTGCTCAGGATTGCTTTGGCTATTCTGGGTCTTCTGTGATTCCATGTGAATTTTTGAATTGTTCTTTCTAGTCTGTGAAGAATGTTCTTGGTTAAAGGGTTTTACATTACATCAGTAGATTGCTTTTGGTAACATGGCCATTTTAATAATATTAATTGTGTTAGTCAGCTTTTCATTGCTATGACCTAAATACTTGACGAGAACAGCGTAGAGGAGAAAAAGTATTTTGGGTTTCTAGTTTCAGAGATTTAGTCCATGGTTGGTAGACTCCAATTTCTCTGGGCCAGAGGTAAGGCTCAGCACCCCTATAGAAGGGCATGGTGGAGGAAATCAGTTCAACTTGTGACAGCCAAGATGCAGAAAGAGAGAGAATGCAAGGATCCAGGTATAAAATATAAACCCAAAGGCAAGCCACCAGTGACCTACTTCATCCAGCTGCACCCTAAATGGCAATAAGTGTTACCCAGTACAATAGTCTTTTCCAATTATTAATCCATTAGATGTATTAATTCATCAAATAGATTAGGGTACAGCTCTAATCATTTCACCTCTGCACATTAACATAGGAGCTTTAGGCAAACACCTCCCATCCAAACCATAACATAAATTCTGATGATTCATGAACATGAGAGGTCCTTCCATTGTCTAGTGTCTTCTTTGATTGTTTTCTTCATTGTTCTGTTCTGTCATGTTATTTTCAGTGTTTCTTGAGATACTTTTTTTTCTTAGGTTTGTATCCATTCTATGCATATAGTTGAGTTTTGCTTTTTCAACCTGACACTCTTTTATTTTATTTTTAAATAGGCATGTGCTTAGCCTATCTGTATTTATTGAAGGAACATATTTATTTGGTCCTAGTTCTTTCATCATACTGTGTGTTGCACAATCATTTTTTATGGCTTGTTTGATTTGTTTTGTTGTTATTATCTATTTTTCCCTCTTGGAGTTCTTTGTCTTGTGTGTGATTTTTTGTGATAATTCAGAAACTTCTATAGTAGCATTTTTTCAGTTATTTTCAGTTCTTATAGCAATTACATTTATAACATAATTTCATGTAATCTACTTACTACTATGCATCTTCAGACAGTAACTATTGAATCTCCATTTTGAACGATGACAAAATTGTTTTAATTCTCTGATTTCTCTTTATATGAAGTTACAGATGAACACTCCTTTTCTTAGTTTTTATATTATATGCCATTAAATATTTAAATAAAAATATGCCTTTAGTATATTTTTTATCAGTTTTAAAAATTATATATCTTAATCACTATCTCTTAAAGATGAGAAAATATATTACTTATATAATAGTCCTTATACTACCCCCTTTTTCCCTTCTTTTGTCTCCAATTTTCAATCAATGTACTTTAACCTCATTTTGTTTATTTATTTTGGTTTGGGACATTTTCTTTTGACTTTGTAACTATAGCAAATATGGTTGCTTTTAACACATTTTTTCAGCTGTTGGGTCTTAGTATTGCAGTTAAATGAGTTCAGTATTCTACCCAGTCCTGTTCCTATAGTTTCTTTATTCATCTTTTGGTTTTCTTTGTTATTTTCCTTCAGGGATCTTGGGAATTAGAAATCCCACTCACGTACAAATTTCTGTCTTTTCTCTTTGTTGGCATCTAAAGTTTCCCGATTATAGACTCGGCGACTGTCGGCTGCCTGCACGCGGCCCCCGCGTCAGGGCGGATAGCCTCCGAGGCGCAGCGCAGCAGGAGCGGTGCAGGGACTCTAGGAAGAGGTCTCTCGCCAAGCCTTCATGAAATAGTGAACCGGGAGCTGAAACCAACCAGAGACAGACCAGTCCCACCTCTCCCTTCGGACACTCCGGCAAGGACCCTGGGGCCTGCCATAGCAGAGAGGTGACATCACCAGAGTTCTGCCGACAGAATTCCTTCCCAGCGGAACCCACATTAACAGCACATAGAGGGCAGAAGCTCGGCTCGGAGGGCACAGCTCCGCCTATTGGAAGAGAAGAAAATGGGATTCAGCCATAGAACAGGGGATGCCAGCATGGCAGAGATCTGATGTCATCGGAGAGGGGCCGAGGAGAGAACTTCATCGGTGCCAGCGGAGACGGAAACAGTTGGTCTCCTGGTAGGGAGGGTGAGTCACAGATACCTGAGTGTCTCTCGCTTTGTCGACGAGCCAGAGGGGAGGAGCGGGGCCGCCGCCCATGCCCGCAAGGTAGGCAGACCTGCGACCAACCTGCAGATCAGGCCCAGCGGTCTGCGGGCGTGGTAGGAGGGGCAGGGCAGAGCCGCCGCCCGCGCCGGCAAGGTAAGCAGACCTGCGACAGACCGGCGGATCAGGCCCAGCGGCCTGCCAGCGTGGTACACACTTCACCCCAACTGGAGTAGGGGCAGAGCAGAGCCTTCGCCCGCGCCCAGATCAGGCCCAGCGGCCCGCCTGTGTGGTGGTCAAGTGACCCCAATTGGAGTGGGGGCGGAGCGGAACTGACACCCGTGCCCGCAAGGTGGGCAGACCGGCGACCAACCTGCAGATCAGGCCTAGCGGTCCCCGGGCGTGGTAGGAGGGGCAGGGCAGAGCCTTCGCCCCCACCTGCAAGGTAGGCAGACCTGCGACAGAATGGCGGATCAGGCCCAGGGGTCCGCGGGCGTGGTAGACACCTCACACCAATTGGAGGAGGGGCAGAGCAGAGCCCCCGCCCGCACCTGCAAGGGAGACTTTTCAACTATACAAGAGCAATATAAATATATAGGGGGGGAAAAATTTCAAAAACACAACAGTTTCACCAAGAAGAAAGAAACGCAAGCAGTATGAAAAGACAAGGAAAGAAAGGACTACAAGCAATGCAGGTCAACTCAACTTTAGAAGAGGTAACAGCTGCAGCAGATGGAATGTCAGATAAAGAATTCAGGATATATATGCTTCAGATGATCTGGAGTATCAAGGAAGACATTAGACAGCAAAATCAGACAATGAAAGATCACTTCGACAAGGAATTACACAAACAAATCCAGGAAGCAAAGGATCAACTATACAGGGAGATAGAGGTTATAAAAAACAAACAAACAGAAATCCTAGAAATGCAGGAAGCAATAAACCAACTTAAAAACTCAATTGAGAATACTACCAGCAGAGTAGAACACTTAGAAGATAGAACATCAGACAATGAAGACAAAGTATTTCAACTGGAAAAGAACATAGACAGCTCAGCAAGACTGTTAAGAAACCATGAGCAGAACATCCAAGAAATATGGGATAACATTAAGAGACCAAACTTAAGAGTCATTGGGATACAGGAAGGTACAGAGCTCCAAACCAAAGGAATGAGCAGTCTATTCAATGAAATAATACGAGAAAACTTCCCAGACTTGAAGAATGAGACAGAATCCCAAATCCTAGAAGCCTACAGGACGCCGAATGTGCAAAATCATAAGAGATCCACACCTAGACACATTATAATGAAGATGCCCAACATACAGAATAAGGAGAGAATTTTAAAAGCTACAAGAGAAAGGAAGCAGATTACATTTAGGGGTAAGCCAATCAGGATAACAGCTGATCTTTCAACACAGACTCTGAAAGCTAGAAGATCCTGGAATAACATATTTCAAACACTGAAAGAAAATGGGTTCCAACCAAGAATTGTGTATCCAGCGAAATTAAGCTTCAGGATGGAAGATGAAATTAAAACCTTCCACGATAAACAAAAGTTTAAAGAATTCGCAGCTAGAAAACCATCTCTTCAAAACATCCTCGCCAAAGCATTACAGGAAGAGGAAATGGAAAATAACAATGAAAACCAACAGTGGGAGGTAGGACAGTAAAGGGGGGGAAAATAATCAAAGAGGAAAACAAACCATGTTTAGTAACAGAAATAAACAAATATGGCTGGAAGAACAACCCATATCTCAATAATAACCCTAAATGTTAATGGCTTAAACTCACCAATTAAGAGACACAGGCTAGTAGAATGGATCACAAAACAAGACCCAACAATATGCTGCCTACAGGAGACGCATTTGATAGGAAAAGACATACATAGGCTGAAGGTGAAAGGTTGGGAAAAATCATATCACTCATATGGACTTCGGAAACAAGCAGGAGTGTCCATACTCATATCAAATAAAATAGATTTCAAGCCAAAGTTAATCAAAAGGGATAAAGAGGGACACTACATACTGCTTAAGGGAACCATACACCAACAAGACATAACAATCATAAATATTTATGCCCCAAACAATGGTGCAGCTATGTTCGTCAAACAAACTCTTCTCAAGTTCAAGAGTCTAATAGACCACCATACCATAATCATGGGAGACTTCAACACACCTCTCTCGCCACTGGACAGATCTTCCAAACAAAAGTTGAATAAGGAAACTATAGAACTCAATAACACTATTAATAACCTAGACCTAATTGACATATATAGAGTATACCACCCAACATCAAGCAGTTACACTTTTTTCTCAGCAGCACATGGATCCTTCTCAAAAATAGATCATATATTATGTCACAGGGCAACTCTTAGACAATATAAAGGAGTAGAGATAATACCATGCATCTTATCTGATCATAATGGAATGAAACTGAAAATCAACGATAAAAGAAGGAAGGAAAAAGCATACATCACTTGGAGAATGAACAATAGGTTACTGAATGATCAATGGGTTATAGAAGACATCAAGGAGGAAATTAAAAAATTCTTAGAGATAAATGAAAACACAGACACAACATATCGGAATCTATGGGACACATTGAAAGCAGTTCTAAGAGGAAAATTCATTGCTTGGAGTTCATTCCTTAAAAAAAGAAAAAACCAACAAATAAATGATCTCATACTTCATCTCAAAATCCTTGAAAAAGAAGAGCAAAACAACAGCAAAAGAAGTAGAAGGCAAGAAATAATTAAAATCAGAGCTGAAATTAATGAAATCGAAACAAAAGAAACAATTGAAAAAATTGACAAAACTAAAAGTTGGTTCTTTGAAAAAATAAACAAAATCGACAGACCCTTAGCGATGCTAGCGAAGAGAAGAAGAGAGAGAACTCAAATTACTAGCATACGGGATGAAAAAGGCAATATCACAACAGACACTTCAGAAATACAGAAGATAATCAAAAACTATTTTGAATCCTTATACTCCAATAAATTAGAAGATAGTGAAGGCATAGATAAATTTCTTAAGTCATATGATCTGCCCAGATTGAGTCAGGAGGATATAGACAACCTAAACAGACCAATATCAATTGAGGAAATAGAAGAAACCATCAAAAGACTACCAACTAAGAAAAGCCCAGGACCGGATGGGTATACAGCAGAGTTTTACAAAACCTTTAAAGAGGAACTAATACCAATACTTTTCAAGCTACTTCAGGAAATAGAAAAAGAGGGAGAACTTCCAAATTCATTCTACGAGGCCAACATCACCCTGATACCTAAACCAGACAAAGACACTTCAAAGAAAGAAAACTACAGACCAATATCTCTAATGAACCTAGATGCAAAAATCCTCAATAAAATTCTGGCGAATCGGATACAAAAACATATCAAAAAAATTGTACACCATGATCAAGTAGGATTCATCCCTGGGATGCAAGGCTGGTTCAATATACGGAAATCAATAAATGTTATTCACCACATCAATAGACTTAAAAATAAGAACCATATGATCATCTCGATAGATGCGGAAAAAGCATTCGACAAAGTACAGCATCCCTTTATGTTCAAAACTCTAGAAAAACTAGGGATAACAGGAACATACCTCAATATTGTAAAAGCAATCTATGCTAAGCCTCAGGCTAGCATCATTCTGAATGGAGAAAAACTGAAGGCATTCCCTCTAAAATCTGGAACAAGACAGGGATGCCCTCTCTCTCCACTTCTGTTCAACATAGTTCTCGAAACACTGGCCAGAGCAATTAGACAGACGAAAGAAATTAAAGGCATCAAAATAGGAAAAGAAGAACTTAAATTATCACTATTTGCAGATGATATGATTCTATACCTAGCAGACCCAAAAGGCTCTACAAAGAAACTATTAGAGCTAATAAATGAATTCAGCAAAGTGGCAGGATATAAAATCAACACGCATAAATCAAAGGCATTCCTGTATATCAGCGACAAATCCTCTGAAATGGAAATGAGGACAACCACTCCATTCACAATATCTTCAAAAAAAATAAAATACTTGGGAATCAACCTAACAAAAGAGGTGAAAGACTTATACAATGAAAACTACAGAACCCTAAAGAGAGAAATAGAAGAAGATCTTAGAAGATGGAAAAATATACCCTGTTCATGGATAGGCAGAACTAACATCATCAAAATGGCGATATTACCAAAAGTTCTCTATAGGTTTAATGCAATGCCAATCAAAATCCCAACGGCATTTCTTGTAGAAATAGAGAAAGCAATCATGAAATTCATATGGAAAAATAAAAGACCCAGAATAGCAAAAACAATGCTAAGCAGGAAGTGTGAATCAGGCGGTATAGCGATACCAGACTTCAAACTATACTACAGAGCAATAGTAACAAAAACAGCATGGTACTGGTACCAAAACAGGCGGGTGGACCAATGGTACAGAATAGAGGACACAGAAACCAATCCACAAAACTACAACTATCTTATATTTGATAAAGGGGCTAAAAGCATGCAATGGAGGAAGGATAGCATCTTCAACAAATGGTGCTGGGAAAACTGGAAATCCATATGCAACAAAATGAAACTGAATCCCTTTCTCTCGCCATGCACAAAAGTTAATTCAAAATGGATCAAGGAGCTTGATATCAAATCAGAGACACGCCGTCTGATAGAAGAAAAAGTTGGCTACGATCTACATACTGTGGGGTCGGGCTCCAAATTCCTCAATAGGACACCCATAGCACAAAAGTTAATAACTAGAATCAACAAATGGGACTTACTCAAACTAAAAAGTTTTTTCTCAGCAAAAGAAACAATAAGAGAGGTAAATAGGGAGCCTACACCCTGGGAACAAATCTTTACTCCTCACACTTCAGATAGAGCCCTAATATCCAGAGTATACAAAGAACTCAAAAAATTAGACAATAAGAGAACAAACAACCCAATCAACAAATGGGCCAAGGACCTGAACAGACACTTCTCAGAGGAGGACATACAGTCAATCAACAAGTACATGAAAAAATGCTCACCATCTCTAGCTGTCAGAGAAATGCAAATCAAAACCACCCTAAGATACCATCTCACTCCAGTAAGATTGGCAGCCATTATGAAGTCAAACAACAACAAGTGCTGGCGAGGATGTGGGGAAAAGGGTACACTTGTACATTGCTGGTGGGACTGCAAATTGGTGCAGCCAATTTGGAAAGCAGTATGGAGATTTCTTGGAAAGCTGGGAATGGAGCCACCATTTGACCCAGCTATTCCCCTTCTTGGTCTATTCCCTAAAGACCTAAAAAGAGCATGCTACAGGGACACTGCTACATCGATGTTCATAGCAGCACAATTCACAATAGCAAGACTGTGGAACCAACCTAGATGCCCTTCAATAGACGAATGGATAAAAAAAATGTGGCATTTATACACAATGGAGTATTACTCTGCATTAAAAAATGACAAAATCATAGAATTTGCAGGGAAATGGATGGCACTAGAAGCTGATTATGTAAGGGAAGCTAGCCAATCCCTAAAAAACAAATGCCAAATGTCTTCTTTGATATAAGGAGAGTAACTAAGAACAGAGTAGGGACGAAGAGCATGAGAAGAAGATTAACATTAAACAGAGATGAGAGGTGGGAGGGAAAGGGAGAGAAAAGGGAAATTGCATGGAAATGGAAGGAGACCCTCAGGGTTATACAAAAGAACATACAAGAGGAAATGAGGGGAAAGGGAAAAATAATACAAGGGGGAGAAATGAAGGTCAGTAGAGGGGGTAGAGAGAGAAGAGGGGAGGGGAGGGGGGATAGTAGAGGACAGGAAAGGTGGCAGAACACGACAGTCACTAGTATGGCAATATGTAAATCAATGGATGTGTAATTGATGTGATTCTGCAATCTGTATATGGGCTAAAAATGGGAGTTCATAACCCACTTGAAGCAAAGTGTGAAAGATGATATATCAAGAACTATGTAATGTTTTGAACAACCAACAATAAAAAAAAATAATAAAGTTTCCTGATTATAAACATTTTGTGTTATACTTTCTTTTGCTGAAAACATAAGCAATCTCTCTGTAAGAAGTCTTTAGGTCATACTATTGGTGACTTTATGTTTTTGACTCAATTCCTAATAGAGGTGTTTTATTTGGATTCATTTTAGGCTACGATGAACTCTACTCTACCAGTATGTGCTTTAGTGTGGATCATTCTGTATCATTTTTTTTTTGAGTAAATTTTCCTTCTCCTCTGTAGTTTAGTCTTATGTTTCTATAAAATATTTTTGAATTACATATTTGAATATTTTCCATCTCAATTATGGCTACTGCTGTTTAAACTCATCGTTTGGTTGTGTGTTGTTCAATCTCCTGCCCCACCCAACTTGACTTCCAGTTATTTCGTCTTTTTAGCAGTATGTTTTCCTTTGCATTGTGATCAGGAAATCTACAGCAAATATGGTTGCTTTTAACACATTTTTTTTTCACAAACTTTTTCAGATAATATCTCTTTGCACTTTTTGTCATATCTTTTCCATAAGTTCTATGTATTTGCTTTGACCTCTGATTGTTTTAATGATTTTTTTTACATTATAATAGTATGTTTGGCAATGTGATTATTTTGTTGCTATTGTATATAGCCTTTATTTTTCAATTTGTAGTATTTGGAGTAAGGTGCAGTGCTGGTTAAGTTTGATTGTTTGATAAAATGAGTTCTTCCTGAACCAGATTTGTGCAGGAGGTTTATGTGAGAGAAGGATGGTGGCAGTCCTGGAGGTTATTAGGAATACATCTTTGTATACAAAGAAACTCAGAATGCCACATGGGGTATATGCAATAGATTTACCTGAATCATAACTTCTTATGGCCAGTATAAGTCAATAGGTACTAGACTTCAAGATTCTGGGTTTCTTTGCTCCCATCTGATCAAAGCTCTCTAGTCAAGTCAAATGTTTGTGTTTCCTGTGGAGCTCCTGATCCTGCTGTAGAGCCAGATCACCAGTGAAACTTTTCTCACTCCTCAGTGTGTCCTGTTTCCTTTGTTTTAAACAGAAAACTGTATTGTTTCTCCTGCTGGGATGCAATCCCTACTTGAGGATAGCTATGCTTTGCTGGCTTTGTTTGAGGTCTGCCTATGATCTCATTTGTTTCTTACACCAGTTGCTCTTCGCCACATTTGGCAGCTCTTCTTAAAATATTGAGGTTGAGGGTTAGAGTGCTATGTAATTTTGGAAAGGTGAAAGAATTTCTATTTCTATTTCTTCAGTTATCCTTGTATTTTGAGAGATTTGTTCGAGAACAAAGGAACAGAACTAGTAGTCTGATCTTTGATCCCTTATTACCATAGAACTACAATAAATAATGAATCCTAACTAAAACATAGAATCAACAAGAATGATGTTGACACCTTGAGGTATTTGTAGCTTATTAAACTGTCCTCAAACAGAAAGTTGCTTCAAGTACGCAGCATAGACTTTGGGAGTAAATTCTTTGTCTTTTGTATGTGGGTTGCGTTTTTCTTTACTGAGGTATCATTTGCATATAAGAAAATTTACCAGGTGCTAGCTTTATATTAGTCTTTGTTTTTCACAATTTTATGTATGTCTCTTTTCCCACAATCATCATTTTTTATATCAAAAATGTTTACTCCACAAGTAACAGAAAACTCAATTCAAAAACAACACAAAGCACTTGTTCTCAAACTTTACAGGGCCATCAAGATCAAGTCCAAAATTTCTGATCCAGTCAGTTGGAGTGTTATCTAAGAATTTCTGACAAGTTCCCCCCAGGTGATGTGGATAATCTGGGGTCAACGCTTTCAGAATCACTAGGTTAAACAATTACGAAACGTATTATCTGCTTGAGAGGATGATGGCTAGTCGATTTTATATTTCAATTGTAACATTATTCTTTATTCTCAAAAAACAGATTATTTTCCCTTGTGAAGCAAGTTGTAGCACCTCAGGGAATAGCAGTGTTAAAAGTTAGGGGACAAAATGAAAGCCTCATTCTCTGTTTCTTTAAGACCTACTGTTTTAGTCATTTTTCCATCATCATGACAAAATACCAGAGAGATCAACTTAAAAGGAAGAAAATTTTCTCTTGATTCACAGCATCAGAGATTTTAGCTACGTTGCTTTGGGCCTGTGGTGGCACAGTACATCGGGGTAGGGAATGTGTGACAAGGGAAACCTGTTCACCTTACAGTTTGGGGAACCAAAGAGAAACAGGAAGAAATTCCATTCCCATATCTTCTCCAAGGGCACATCCTCAATAACTTATCTTCCTCACACTGGACTCTATCTCTAAAAGTTCCAATACGGCTCAATAGTGGGACAGACTGGTGACCAGCCTTCAACACATAGGCCTTTGGGGGATACTTGTCCACATCATACCAGCTACCATTCCATAAAGCACTCTCATTAGTGGAAATTAAGCAGCACAACCTTTTCTAAGCCCATTTATGAAAAGGGAGGGTGGAAATACACTTCATTTTAGTTTGGACTAACCAAGATTTTTCTCCTGGACCTGGGTCCCAGTCTAAATAGCTAAGTAAGACCACAGTTTGGGTCTGAAAGGGGTGGGGACAAGTTGACTAGATGGGGAAAATAGCAGACCTATAAATTATTTATGTACACATTTCCCAAGTTTTTTAACAGTTTAAGCCCAGTTGTTCCCAGTTTATTTTTATCTGATCAGTAGTTAAAATCTAAGTGTTAAATGCCACATTAACACTTCCTTATTAACTAGCAAAAGCAACAAGGCTTCAGTTGATTCTTTTAAATTCATGATTCCTATTTTTTCTGCCTTCTAGAGGAATTAAATTCTGTATTTTATATTATAATTGTGCAAAATGCATTATTCAATATTTGCCTCCTTATATTTAATTTTTCTTCCTTGGTTCTAATATATGTATATATGTACACATATGTGTGTGTGTGTGTGTGTGTGTGTGTGTATATATATATATATATATATATATATATATATATATATATATATATAATGGAATAAACTTAGAATAAGCTTTCTTCAGCTGAAATTCTAAGGTGCTTTTTTTTTCTAGATATTTTATTGCTTCATTTATTCATAGTTAATTTACAACAGCCTTGTTCTTTTCAGGTAGTATAAACTTGTTTGTTTTCTAATAAAGATACCAGAGAATTTTGTAATGAATCCCAAAATATAAACAATATATTTAGCTATAGAAATATAGCCAGGTGCTGTGGCACATGCCTATAATCCCAGTGGCTCAGGAGGCTGAGGAAGGAGGATTGCAGGTTCAAAGCCAGACTCAACAATTTAGTGAGGTCCTAAGCTGCCACAGTCTGGCTGGGCACAAATCACGAGCCACTCAAGCAGGAACAAACTTTATTTCCGAACTCCTGCAAACGCCATGCACGCGGCCTTCTCCCTGGACACACCACACACCAATGGGAACTCCCACCACCGGAACTTCACCAACCAACTTGAACTCAGGAATCCCCGCAAGAGCTCAACCGGAACTCAACGGGAACTGTTCGAGAACTCAAAAGTCATCATCTTAATGGCCCTGCCGCTGGCGTCACCTCTCAACCACTACTTCTGGCAAAAATGCCATGCGTCATCCCAACTCAGCTGTGGCCCTCAACACTAAGCAACTCACCAGACTCTGTCTCAACATCAAATATTAAAAAACAAAACAAAACAAAAAACCTGAGGATGTGACTCAGTGATTGAGTGCCCCTGGGTTCAGTTCCTAGTACCAAAAAGAAAGAAGGAAATATTATTAAAGTATACAAAAAATAAATAATTATCTTGAGAAACATGAACACACACTTTAACCATTAATCAGATTAGTAAATCAAACAGAATATGTGAACCAAAAGTCCCTTGTGTATCCCCTCTTGCCTAGCACCTTCTCTCTTCACCACAATGGGATAATCGATTTGCTAAGTTTTCAGTAATAGAATCACATGGTAGGAATATTGTATTGTGCTTCTTTTGTTCAATTCTATGTGAGAGATTCATACCTCTTTTTTTTTTTTTTTCCATGTGGCAAGCAGTTCTAGCAGTTTCCACTCAAGAAACATACTGAAGTTCCAGTAGCTTCACATTTGGGTAATGCTTATCATTATAGGTCTTTGATATAAGTAGGTATAGTGGACTTGTATAGTACTGATTTTGGTTTTAAATTGTTTTTCTCTCATGACTAATGAGTCAGTTTTACATCCCAAGTTTAATGTTTTTAGTGCATATAAGATTATTCACATTTCTGCTTATTCTCTTTCAGTTTTACCACATTGTGTATTTGTAGTTATCTATCTTTTCATCCAAATTTTCATATAGGTCATCATAGAGTTGTTTATAATAGCTTTTTCTTATCTTTTTAACTTATGTAAATTCTTTAATTTTACCTCTTTTTCATTCCTAATATTTATTATTTGTGTCTTATTTATCTATTTTATTTTATTTTTGGTAGGGTTTTGCTAACCTCATTCCTTCTTTCAAACAACACACTTTTGTGTAATTTATTCCTCTTTCTTTATTTTATGTCCACTTAAAATTTTCCAATATTTCATTTATGGATATGTTATAATACTTTTAGATATTTAGTCACAAATATTCTTTCAGTAATTAATATGTGAACTTCATGAGGAGAATAGAGACATTTGGAAAGGTTGCTTATTAAACAACCAAATATTGAAGTAGTTGTATCAAGACATTCAGACAGATCTGGAAAATTCAAGTAATTTAAAAAAAATTAGATAATTTACAAACTAACTAATCACACATATTGATTTAGGTCTACTTGGTTAAAAATAAAAACCTCAGTGATTTCTTATGAGGTTGATAAACCAATTCTAAATAGGAAAGATACCCTGATAAAATCACAGAGACATCAGTTTTTACCACATTAGCTTGTTGACCAAAAGTTGAATGTTTTATAAATTTTAGCCTGAACAAATATTTTACATGATATGGCAAACTCTATGAATTTTAAAAGAAATAAAATGTTTTCTTCCCAGTCTTCGTTTCAAGTGAAATAGGCTCATATAATTATGAATTCTGGCTAATAGTGTTCAGACAAAAATGATAGAAACCACTTCCAGGCCTAACTAATTAAAACCTTCTGCAATCTTCCCCTCTCTTTCTTTGCCTGTTCTTTGACTGAATAGAGCATGCTGTATAGATTTAGAGGAAAATCAAAGCTATAAAACAGAAGAAACCTAGATCAATATTAACAATCTAGAAGTAGTTCATGCACCAGGAACATCTAATTTATGTGAATGAAAAATAATTTTTTATTATAATGTTATTGAGACTTGGGGTCATACTTCTCACAGCAGCAAACATTGGCTTAACATGTATAGATGGTGAAAATACAACTTAACAAATTTCTTGTAGCATTCATTGCTGAAAAGCTTTCTTTCTGACTACATTATAAAGCACTTCAGAGATTTTTCTTCTAACTATTTTCAATTGATTCAAATGTCATTCATATTCTATGTGATATTTATCAAAATGTAGAAGTTTCTCTAACTGCTTTTTACCTCTTGAATTTTGCCTTTCTCTACTCTATTTCATGCTATTTAAATAGTTCCAACTAATCTTTCACTTATTCCTCAAACATTCAAATAATTCCCTTCTTTAAACATTTGCTGTCTTGGTATGTTTTCTCCCTGCATTAACTATTGAAGGTTTTAATATTTCTCAGTGAATTCCTGTGATTCTTATTTTCTGAGTCATTATTTTGGCACTTATTAAATTGGTGTGTGGTGTTAGAAAGGAATTTGGTCTTTATCAAGTTCCTATTTTATATTACTAATTATTTTAAACATGTGTTATGGCTACAACTGAGTGCTTACCATATGCCAGATGCATTAAACCCAAACTCTCATTTAATCGCCACAATGATTATGAAGTAGATTTTTTTCTCTCACTTTATGGAGGAAGAAACTGAGAAATTAAAGGAGTGAATAGATTTACACTTAGTGGTAATTTAATTTTAAAAATCAAACTTTCTACATTATATCACATGCTACTTACCTTTTCTGAACAATTTGTTCCTTTCATTGAACTTGAAGAGCATCTTTGTTTTCTAGAGTCAGAAATTGTGTTTTGCACTAAACTTGATCCATAACTATTTAGTAATTGATGTCTACATTTGAGTTCCTGTGGGAACAGGTCTTTATTACAGAAAATGTACTTGGAGCTTAACCCTATGGGCTCTTGACTCTGAGTTTAAGAAAAGTCAACATTAGTATTCACATAACACACCTCTGATTTTTTGGTCTGGATCTCTGGGAATCCAAACAGGAATTTTCTGGGACTGTAACCCTAATTTCAGGTCAGGCACATAAAAGTCCAGATTTCTTAGGGTTATTCCATTGTTAAGTAAAGGGACTGGTATGCACACAAAGCAGGTCTAGACCAGAGCTACACTGTTGACATTGTCAAAGTTCGAAGTTCATAGGCACATCTTCAAGCATCCTCCTTGATATTTCCATGAAATAACGAGTATCCAGAATTCAGCTGCTTCATTCTAGCCTCACCCTCATTTCTATTCTGTATTTCTCTGTAAAAAGAGAATTAGTAGATGTTTAAATGAAAATCAAAATGAAGAGAATGTAATTAGAGCTGCATTCGATTTCAATCCTACTTTACTTATTCAATATTTGAAAGTTCATCTTGTATATTTAAAAAAACCATGAAAAAAACAGTGAAATATTTTAATTCTTAACATTATGTTTATAATATGCTTTCAGGTTTTCATAAATTTTGCATATATTATTTTATGTCAATTTATATGTTTTATACATTCCTGTTTTTAGCAGGAAAAAAATGGGCTGTAAATAAAGTAGGATAATTGCTAATATATATTCTCTGACTTTAATGGCCTTTTCTTCCCTGTGGACCATTATTAGTTTTCTCCTAAAATCCCTTTTAATTAATCAAAAGAAAATGGGAGATTTCCGTTAATATCTGAGCATCTTTTTTACCTTAATTTTTTTCTGAAGTGCATATGTGCCATGAATTCTGATTCCCTAGATGAATAGAGAAGAAGGGCCTTCATGGTTTCATATATAGGTAAAACAATGTCACCTCATGATCTGGTAGATTATAATGGTGATGTGGCATTTCCATATGTAATTATCTTCCCCAAAATATATTTATCTAGGTTTTTTTTTTTTTTTTTTTCAGCTTGTATGTGACAGGTTCTGTGACTAGGGTGTTATTAAGTGTGATATCAACAGATTTTTCAAATAATCTAAACTAAAGTCATATCATTTAGATCTAAGGGATAAATTCAGCATGTATTCTGCATGAAGTGTGTAAGTGTGTAAGTGCATGAGTGCTGAATTTCTCAGTGTGTGCTCAGCCAGCTTGACTGCACGTAAACAAAAAAGAAGTGTTGCTAACCTGTGGATTTCAGAAGAAAAAAACAACAACAAGTAGTCTCTGGGGATTTTACTCCCAGGAAGTAAGTTATATTTAAAATCAAATCCTCCGCTGATGCCAGGAATTACATAAAGATAAAAGGAGCACTTGGAGATAGTTGAGAATATTGAAGACCTAAATGAAACAAACAACTAGGCTTAAATTTTTTTTTAATTCTGATTTTAATTTGTATGGTTCTCAAAATATGAGAGGGAGATTGTCATTTAGAAACCTAACTGTACATGTGGAACACAATCCCAAGTGAGGGGAAGTTATGGAAACAGCAGGACAGCAGAGTCCATTGTCGCTGGGCATTGTGCAACCCACAAATGAAATTACCACAAACATATTGTACATCCCTAACTGAATTCACTGGAGTGGCAGAAAACAGTGATCATCTTTCTGATTTTTTGACTGCAAAGAAGAGTGTGAGTCTGTACCTAGAATCTAATTACAGGCAGGCCACTAATAAAACCTTGAGATACTTGACAATATGAGAGGGAAAACTGTACAAACAGAAAATTTATGACAGTGATCCACAGCACCACTGCAATAAAAGAATCTTGTTTGAGTGACACTTCCTGAATAGTAATAAAAATTAGAAGCCCATTCACCCACCCTGGATATTATCAATATTTACTCCTTTTTGGGTTGTCAGTTTCATGTCATGCCCCCAAACCTCCTTTAAGGGAAAGAAAAGAAATGTAGGTCCCCTACCCCTACATAAATTCTAAGGATAAGTCTTTAGCCTTAAGGACTTTTTCATTTTTTCTGCAGGCAAAATCAAGGAATTCACTTTTTAACTCTTGAGAAAAGCCACTCTGTGGATGAAGAGCACAATTTTAGAGTCAGACAGGCTAAGATTTTGATTTAACTTTCTCACATTCTAGAAGAATGTGATTCTATTTGTTTAAGCATTGATTTCCTTGTTTTTAATGTGAGGATGATAATTACTTGAGAAGCTAGTAGGAGGATTAATCAGATATTATATTAACTGTAAAATGCAATATCTTGCAAATTATAAACACTTGATATATGGCAGAAGAGAGAGTGAACAAAACAGATGATTTAGCCCATGATTCTGCAGGAACTATTTAGACAACATGGTCTGAGCCTTCTTCAAATGATTTGATATTTTTAAAGCAGAAGTAAAAAGTAATGGATTATATTTTTTGAAAAATTATATTTAAATTAATTATATTTCTAAATAGAATTCTGATTGCCACTGACTTAATCATAGTTTAATAATTACATAATTGAAAATTGATAAATATCTCTTATTGATTATTAATTGATAAGATTCCTAAGATCATTTCTTAACTCTCAAAGTGAACATATAAAAGCAACATTGGGTAGAATGCTATATAAATAATCTTCTAATGCAATTAATGATGATTTGCATAAGTATAGGTAGTCATTGGGTAATATTTTGTTCTTCAATTTCTAGGAATTTTCCCCCAAGAGGATTTTTGGTTTTGTGCTTTTTCCTTCTTGGTCGAACATCGAGATGAAAATCAAAGTACTGCAAGATAACAACACTGGTCTGGAACATGCCCACTATTTTAGGTTTTGCTAAAATTTCAGAAGACTTTACTGACTTTGTTTTAATTCTTGGGCATGGCATGGTATCACTTAATGATTTCACATTTTAGGAGTCTTTTCTGAGAACTAATTTTTGGGAGATGTACTAGAAGTGCTTATTTTATCTCTGGTTAGCAACAAAAACAGAAAATTCAAAAGTAGTCTAATTCTACAGAATGATACAAACACGTTTCCTGGCACACATGGCATTCAGTTTCAAAAAAAAAAATGAAACAAAAGCAAAAGAATACAGTTATATAAATTAGGTATCAACTGCTAAGAAATTTCATATGATAAGGTAGGCAGATATATACAGACAATCAATAAATAAAGAGTGACATTTTCCCCTCTATAGTCATCATATTTAGCAATGGGCAGGTTTGGAGAAGGAAAGACTTAAGCAAAAATTCATAATTTCACTTTCTTACTTTATCTCCCTTTTCACCCATAAAGGGAGGATGGTATCTGAAAGCTCTAACACTCAAATGGTTCAGTCAAGCCCAGGCTTAGTCCTCAAGTGTCCGTTATGGAACTGCATCTCTGGAACACTGTTTTCTTCAATATGAACCTTCATTCCTTGATAGTCAATAAGGATATCATGATGTGTTTAATTCCCATGTCAAATAACATGCAATTGCCTCTACTTCAACTCCAAAGGAAAGTGAGCTATTTACAAATAAAGTAAGGATTAATCAAAATTTTGTATCTTTAGGAAAAAAAATAGCATGTTATGAGACTAGGAAGACCCCAGTGCAGGGTTCCTGTAGAAGGTAGACTGCCACAGAATTCTTATAACATATTTGACAAACTCCCATTTTATTCCTACACATGGAACTCCTTTAGATTGGGGTATGATAAAGACTGCTTCATTTTCTGAGCATCTTGATATTGTGATGATTTCAGTTGCTTTTATTTTCCAGTGCTGGGAATTGAAACCATGGTCATTCTATCATTGAGCCACATTCCCAATCTTTTTCATTGCTGTATTTCTAGATGGGGTCTTTCTGAAGATAGTCTTCAGGCTGAATTAAAATTTTGATTCTCCTGTCTCATTCTCCTGACTTACTGAGATGATAGACATGTGCAACCGGACTAATTGTTACTTAAAAAAAAATAGTAATAGATTGTTTGAATTACTAGGTATGTCTTCTGAATCTTTTAATACTCCTCTGCTTTGTTAACAATTTGATTTCCATTTTGTTTTTCTGCAAGTCTTTGTTAAAACAGAGAACCCTTTATAGTCTCCAACTTTCCATATTGGAATGTGAGAATGCAAGGAATAGGTTGGAAACAACTGCTCTAGAATTAATTATTCCCCTTTTTACCATTATAGGGAACAAAGTTTTCCAGTGCAGACTGACTTAAATCAATCCCTAACTATAGGAATCCCTAGAGATCTAATCCCTAACTAGAACTGCTTAGTTCATTTTGCCTTTATCTGATGGTATCCTGTTTGACGATATACAGAGGTATATAGATCTATATCTCTTATGAACATAGGTGCAAAAATTCTTAACAAAATACTAGCAAATTGAATTCAATAGCATGTCAAAGTATCATACACAGTTATCAAGTTAATTTTATTTCAAGATGCAAGAATGGTGCATCTACATGAGTCAAAAAATATAAAATATTGTATAAATGGAATGAGGGACAAAAATCATGATGTTCTCAATAGATGAAATAAAAGTCTTTGATAAAATTTGCCATTCCTTCATGATAGAAGTCTTGAACAAATTATGTACAGAAGGATTATACCTCAAAATAGTAAGGACCCTATAAGAAATTCATCACCAACATCATACTCAATGAGGAAAAACTGAATACTTTTCCTTTAAGATCAGAAACAAGACTAAGGTATCCAGTCTTGTTGCTGTTATTTACATATAAGTACTAGAAATTTAAACCAGAGCAACAAGGCAAGGAAAAGAAATAAAAGACATACATATAGGAAAGAAGGAAGTCAATTGTCTCTGCAGATGAAATGATTTTTTTACACAGATGAAATCATTTTCTACATTGAAGAACATAAAAGACTACATCAAAGACAGTAAGAACTGATAATTCAGCAAAATAGTAGGATACAATATCAACATATAAAAATCAGTAGCTTTTTTATACAAAAGTAATGAATTTGCTGAGAAAGAAATCATGAAAGCAATCCTTATTTTTACCCCTTATATTGCCTAAGAATAAATTTAACTACGAGATTAAAAATTACAAGAACTGAAGAAAGAAATTGAAGAAGACACGAAAAGGTAGAAAGATCTCCCTTGTTTATAAACTGGACGAATTAATATTGTTAAAATGTCTATACTGCCTAAAGCAATCTATAGATTCAATGTGGATTCCATAAAAGATACCAAAGACATTCTTCACAGAACTAGAAAAGAGTCCTAAAATTCATGTGAAAGCACAATGACCCCAGATAGCCAAAGCAATCTTGAGCAAAAAGGAGAAAGCTTGAGGCATAACAATACCTGATTTCAAGATATACTACAGGTCCATGATAACCAAAACAGCATGGATTTTGAAATAAAAACAGACACATAAAACAATGGAACAGAAGAGAGAGCCCAGAGCCAACTGATTCTTAACAAAGGTACCAAAAACTTACATTGGAGAAAAGACAGCTTCATCAATAAATTGTGCTGGAAAAACTGGATAGTTGCATGTGTATGATTGAAACTTGACCCCTTCTCTCTCACCCTGTACAAAAATAAACTCAAAATGGGTGGAAGACCTAAATGTAAGACTAAAACAATGAAATTATTAGAAGAGATTTAGAAAGTACTTTAAGACATTGGTTCAGGAAATTATTTTTCTGGACAGGACCCCAAAAGAACAGGAATAAAAGCAAAAATTGTCAAACAGGATTACATCAAACTAAAAACCTTCTGCACAGCAAAAGAAAAAAAAATCAAGAGTGAAGATAACAGCTACAGAATTGGAAGAAAATATTTTCCCGATATTCATCTGACAAATTGATTTCAAGAATAAAGAACTCAAAAACCTTCACAACAATAGCAAAAATGATTAATCCAATGTAAAAATGGGCAAGTATTCTAAATAGATACTTCTCAAAAGAAACACAAACGTTCAGCTCAGTGAAATGCAAATCAGAGCTACAATGGGATACCATTGCACCTCAGTTGGGATAGCTTTTGTAAAAACAAAAAAAGTATATGTAAAACAACACCTATATTTACATATATGTAAAATATATTTAACAAAAATATAATTATAATTATATTTTAATTTTATAAATATATAAATATATTTTTATTTTATAAATTATTTTATTTCATAATTATAAAATATTTATATGTAAAATGTATATACATAAAATAACATATTTATATAAAATATATTATATATATATATATATATACACACACACACACACACACACACACACACACAAAACAACAAATGTTGGATAGGATGTGGAGAAAAAGGAACACATTGTTGGTGGGGATATAAAATTAACACAGCCACTATAAAAAATCAGTATGTAGAATCCTTAAAAACCTAAAAAAAGAACTACCATGTTATCTACCTTTATGAACTAGCTCCTTTATGAACTACCATAAAGGAAATGAAGTCAGGTTGCAAAAGATACTTGCATGTCCATGTTATTTCAGCACTATTCACAACAGCTAAGATTGCATCAGCCTAGTTGCCTATCAACAGGTGAATGAATAAAGAAAATATGGCATATATACACAATTCAGCCATAAGGAAGAATGAAATCCTGTCATTGCAACAAAATGGAAAGAATTAGAGGACACAATATTAAATGAAATAAGCCAAAGAAAGAAAATATCACATATCCTCTGTTTTATGTGGAAACTAAATAAGTTGACCCGGAAGTAGAACAGTAATTCTTAGAGACTGGAAAGGGTCGAGGGGGACTGGGGGGGGGTGCAGAGGGAGGGGTGAAGTGTGGATGGATATGGTTAATGCATACTGTATGGACCTATGCAAGGAAATATCACAGTAACTTCCACTAATGTTTACAGTTAATACATGTTAACAAAAATTAAATTAAGCACAAAACCCATGGTCTTAATAATTCAGAAAAGCAGAAAAGGGCAGAAAACTGGTTTTCATTAGAGCATCCTTTTTTTATATATGTATCTAGAGTTATAGAAATTAATCCTTGGAGTTTGAGAAGTATGGTATCTACATTTTGGTAAAAAACTTGCAAGTTCTTGCATGGATAAAATATACTAATTAAGAAATAGGATCATTCTACATAATAGTTATAATGCATGACATTAAAAATGATTAATCATAATCCATGGAGGAAGTTGTGATCATGGAAATGACAAATACATTCTATTTATGTTGCCAAATGGTACCAGTTCTTCTTGGGAGGAAGAGCCTGGACTACAATGCTTGCTGTTCCAGAAATATTCAAAGTCAAATTGATATGAAAATAGGTTTTTATTCAAAGGCAGCTTTGAAGAAGGATGGAAGAAACTGTTTCAGAAGTTGCATTTTCAAAATCTCTGAAGGTGTGTATAGCTTTCAAATGAGAAGGGTTAGAGACCAGGCAGTGATGTGAAACAAAGGGCAGGAGATGTGCCGATGCAGATGCAGACCTAGGTAGCCTGTTACACAGTGCTGAGGAGGGCACAATGGGTGCCCAGCTTTCTTGGTACTTGTTGGGATGGGCTTTTGCAGTCCTTCAGTCTCCACTCCTAACAAGAGGAAATTGTTCGTAATTCAGAGGGGAACTCCCCCACCCCAAACCCCTCAGAGTCATTCTGTTTCATTCCTACTTGTATTCCTAAGGGAATGCTTAAGCAGTCTCTTTTGCCTTTAGTTGACAATTAGAACTGAAATTCCCATTCAAAAACAAGACTACTTTAACTTTCAAATGATTCACTAAGGTATACAAAAGGCACATAGGGCCTCCCCATTTAGGGGGAGAAGTCCATAAAACTTACTTGATAAATTTTGTCTTGGTTATGTCGAATTCTCCGGGACATATTATATATTTAGTTATATAAGCTCCATGAATTTGATAGCAATTCAGATTATTTGCCTTTGTCTGTGCTTTATGTTTGTGATAGCATAAGCACAATGTGTCTATGTCATATAATATATATATATATATATATATAAAATAAAGTAGCATAGCATATATGTCTCTGATAACATAGTAATGGAGTATGTGTAATTCACATATAAACACAAATAGGTAATAATAAGTAATACTTTAGGTATGTTTTTAAATATTTCCCATAAAAGATATAAGAAAACAAGCTTTGGTGTTATCTTGTTCATAAAGCAGTATTTGTGAATTCTCTAGGGTAAAGCAAAAGAAGATGGGAACAGCTATCCTTTCATTTTAAAGAATAGCAAAGTGCTCATAAAAGAAATCTCTCTGTCCCAGCCTGAATCTGATTCCAACCATTCAGATGCACAGTGATGATCACAGAGGTGCTCAACATTGTTTTTACTTCAAAAATAATAAAGGACACCATCTCCTCCTCAAAACTTTCAAAGACATCCGTGTCTGAAGAGACACTGTCTGGATGACTGCTAGTACCTAACAGGGGCAGTTCAGTGGAGTGAGCAAAAAGAATTAAAAAGAAATGGCAGCATCACTGGGGAATTCTGCTGGGAAAACTGCTTTGTTGGGATTCTTGACAGAACATGGAGGACCTCCTCAGAGTGTGGGGCAGACAATCCATTCAATCACACCTTAATCCGCCACTGCTGGGATGGACCCAGAGCAGCATAGATTTTTCTGTACCCCCTGCCAAGAGTCTAATAATCCACATCCTTTCTTTTGAAGGGTAGAAATCTCAATAGGATTGGAAATAAGTCACGGAAAAGGTGCCAGCGGGGGGCTTGTTTCATTATAATAACAAACCAGCTCCTGCTCAAAGAGAAATCACACTGAACTCCTTGCTGTCTTGTCCTCCTTGATTCTGTTTTTATCCTAAATATTTACCTTAATCCCTTTAAACCATGGCCCTCCCAAAGGAGTAGTTGCACATCTTCCTGTATCTAGAGATTCCTCACTTTTGTGGAATTTCTTTAGTTGTTGCTTTGGGTTTGCTGTCCTCTCTGGAGAGGTTTTCATTGCTTCTTTACTTCCTGACTCTATTTTTTTTTTTCATTCTAAACTGTTAACTTGACTTTACTTTTTCTCTTTCATGCAGGATCTTTTTCAAGTCCCTAATATGGAATCCTTTAGACATAGTCTGGAATAGCTAAGTAGGGCGTGCATCTCTTCTAGTTAGTTATTGGTATAGATTGTGGTCGAACCCAGAAAGAAAAATATTCATCCCAGGTGTTCTGCACACAGCATCCTTGATATAGCCACAGAATCTTAGCTGTTGTCATTCTGGTGTCAATCAAGGAGCTCTGAATATACACCATTCCTTTGGGGACTCTGCCAAGATCAGGTTGCCCATCTCTGCAGATGGAGTGGAGCTTGGAATTGACCTACCAGTTCCAGTACGTTGAGCTGGGTAGACGTCTAACCCAGGCTGAAACAATCAGATTTGATAGAGAAAAAGATTTGGAATTAGGATTCAGAGATGCCAGTTAGTCCCTGCTAGTGTTTGAACAGAGAGTGAAGGCTGCCCCCGTGGACAAACATGTTCTGTGCCTGGTAAATCAGAGAACTGATTTGAGCGGGAAGAAATATATGATTAATATTCATATAACAGTCCAGGAGCCCCCAAGAGATAAGAAAAGAAAAAAATTATAACTTTATTGTGTCAGTTTCTAGTCCCAGTTCTGGATAAGGCCTCCTTGTACTTTACCTCGTGATCTCTGACATAGCCCATGTTCCTTTTTAATTGCACTTGCTTGACTGGGATTCTACTATGTGAGACAAAAAGACCCAATGTATAAGACAGTTGGTTTCACAATGGTCAGAGAATCATGTTATTGCTTAGCTTGACTGGATAATTGATGTCCGATTCCACTCAAATCATTTTACACATGACAAAACTAAGGCCTATAAGGAAAGCAATATACTCATGGCTGAAAAGGTACTTAATGGCAAAACTGAGACTAGACACTCAGATGAGCAGTAAGAAGGGCTGGCAATCTCCAATGCTAACAGAAATGTGCACTTCAGGGCAGAGCCCTGGATCTGCAGTCAGAACACAGGAATTCTGTTCCTTTCTTGGAAACTCACTGGCTGTGTGATCTGGAATATTTTTATGGAGTACTGAGGTTTTATCCCTTAATGAGAGGGTTAGGGCATATATTCTAGGTAGTCCTCTTTAACTCTGAAATAATATGATTAAAAGCATTGTCTCCAAACACAAAATAAAGTGGTATCAGAAGAATTATCTAGAAAATGTGCTTATTGATATGGTTGCTTGGGAAGGAAATAAACCAGCTCACGTAGAGTGCATGAGTGAATGTCCAGGTGTTAAAGTGAAATTTGTTACTTCACAGCTCAAAATTTTCTGCTGAAGGCAACTGTGCAGTCTCCAAGTGGTAGGTTACTTTGTGGGTTGTTCATATCAAATCAAGTAGTAAGCTGATTTTGTAGAAAGTGATTTTGTACTGGGAATCTGTATGGAAAGTCTCCCAAATCAGACACATGCCACAGCTGCATTCCTAATTCCAGCTCAGGAGGGGAATTGAATGGTTACCAGTAAATTGACTTGAGCTTCTGAATACTTGGAGAGCTAGAATGAACTAAAACAGACATCTCTCTCCTCCCCATTCTACCTTTCTTTCCTCTTCACACCCCCTTATTCTGCCCGTGGCTGATGATATGATGTTTATGGAAAGAGTAAAGGTGAATGTGAAACTTTCTCATTTTTATTCATCAATGATAACAGAACAAAGAGATTGTCATTGGAGTGAGAAGTCTCCATCTCCAAACTGTTAAGTGCCTTGATAGCATAGAGTCTGTGCTCATCAGCGCACATGTTGCCGATATGTGCACATGTATACCATCCAGTTGCCTGCGCTGGCATAGACAATATTTCCCTGGGGCCCACATCTTTGACAGCCTTTCTCAGCCTCTCCCCTCTGCCTTCTACTTTGACTCTTCTGAATTTTCTCTTTTGCCATGAATTCAGTAAGGGGGCTCTAATTACCACACTCACCACGGACAATTCCTTAGTTCTCATGCTCTTCACCCCCTTTGCAGACCTGATGTGTGCCATGTTTCCTCCTTAGAACTCTGTTTACTGGTGCTTCATTGAGATTTTATGTTGCAGTTAATCCTGGCTACCCCTCCTTTGGTGTTCATCAATTTTTTTTTTATTCTCACCTCCTATAGGTAGCCAGTTTTCAAAGCTCTTTGGGTGTTTCATTAACTCTCATTGAGTGGAAGAGGGAAATTGGAGATACACAATACTGAAAGAAATTTTGGAGACAGAATATTTAATCTGTTTGTAAGTTGTTTAGTATGGAGCAGTTGATATAAATCCAAGATTAATATTCTGTACCCTATATTGAACAAAGATGAAAACTGTTGAATGGTTCATATTTTGTGGACGTGTGTGTGCATATAATTTAATTGTTTTCAGAAACTGAGTTTCACAGTTCAGCACCTTAAATACTATATCATTCTGATAGTCTGGAAACCAATGATACTAACTACACATCTTTTGGAGGCTTTAGGTTTCCCCCAAAACATGAGTTTTTGTTTGGTTAAAGCCCACCTAAGTATAAATGGCTAAGGAATTGAACTGATGTCTGAGTTACACTGAAGCTAGTTACAGGTATTTAGCTGGACTCATTATCCCTATTCACCTTCAAATATTTCTCCTTCAGGATTATAAATGTCTCTCAGTATTTTCACTAATTTGCCAGTCATCTTGTGTGGCCCTCAGATTGACTAAAGCTCTATGTAGAATTTAGTTCAGAATCAAAAGTAGAGGAAAATTGAAGAAGTTCATGGTTTAGATGGTTGCCTCAATGAAGTATATCTAGAGGTAAATGTAAGAAAGCCAAAGATAAATACACAAGAAATGGAATGCAGAGCAAACAGGAGGAAATCTAGAAGTACCAATCAAGAAGTAAACAAGTAAAACTAGAGGTCAGAATAGAAAACCAAATAAAATTCTGTATCCCCAGAAATAAACTAAATTCTGCCTATTCCAATTGGTTTTTAATTCACTTAATTTTGTGCATGTTCCACCCCTTAAAATTCCTGTAAGCCCACACGTGGTGTCAATCAGTATGCAACATTTATATTTCACGCAAACATAATATTTCCTGCTTCTTTGTCCCCTACTCTTTACCCTTCTATCCACTTGGGTCCCTAGCTCTCTTGGTTCATCTCATTTCTTCTGCCAGGGACCTTGTTCAGGTACTGACCACTCTATCATAACTTTTTGAAATCACATCTGTGTTCTCTGTACTGGTTCTCCACTCTGGTAATCCATTGCGACTACCTCATAAGGTACATTGCTAAAACAACAGCTTGATTATGACTGTCATCTGCTTAGAAATTCCTCATTAACTATGGCCGAAAATATCCAGTTTTACTCTCATGTTTAAGGTCTCTCTTTATCTTTATTTGCCTTTAATACTTCTCTCCCATTACTCATGATATACTCCCCATTAAAAAAATATTCGCCTTTTATCATTCTTTGAACAAGTCTATGTTTTTCTACATATTCTTCTTTCTTGGTGTCCCCTCCCTGTCATCTTGAGTTGTAGAAATTCTACCCATTCTTGGAGATCCAGTTAAAACAGGGTATGTGTTTATTCCACAAACATTTAAAAAATGCTTACAATGTTCCAAAATTTGTGTAGTGCACTGAGAAAACAGATAAATAGCGTTATTCTTAAATAGAAATATACTATACTATCTAATAATATATACGTGTATAATATGTTATATATGTTAATATATATCAATTAAAAATATACCATTTCAGTAATAGAAATTTGATGAGCATTTCCACATTTTACAGAATAATGAATATGTCATTTTCTTTCAGGATACCAGTCACTATAATACAGATTGCATTGTGAGAAGGAACTGAGGAAACACACATCTTGACCCATGCTGAGTCAGGCCTTCTGTAAGGAGTTAGTGTTAAGTAGAATATTAAAGAAAAAGTAATTTATCAGGAAAAGAAAAGCAACTGGAGTTTGGGGATTTCTCCATGCAAAGGCTCAGCAAGTCTATTAAAACACACAAACACACACACACACACACAAGGTATATGAGAAGGCACAGTATTCTAAGAGTATATAAAGCAGCTTTTGCTACTCAGATCTGATCTTTTTCCCTCTCCAAAGTGTTAGTCATACTACCCATTCGGCATTTTAATGTGCTCTGTGCACCTTGGTTTTGTGTTTCTTTCTCATCCTCAGGAAAGCAGGATCATTTCACATCTTTATGCACATTTCCCTTCCAAGCACAGTGGTACTTAGGAGATGTTCAATATTCAATAAATTCAATTTGAATGAATAAAAGGGAGCATAGGCTGAGTACAGTAGTGCGCATCCACATTTGCAGGCTTGATTTTCCCATTTGTCCCCAGCACTGAGGAAAACAAAACAAAACAAAACAAAACAAAACAAAACAAAAAAACCCTGACCTTTGCAGGGGCACCATGTCACTCAAACAAAAGTGTGAAACCACTAGCAAACTTCATAAAAAGAAAGGTGGTGGTTTTGATGGGTTTTTTACTTCAATGAAAGGGCAGATCAGAATTCTGTTCTGTGGATTTATACGTGAGACTTTTTGGTTTTTCAGTGTTGGAATTTAAAAGTAATTCAGAATGTTTTTTCTTACTGGCATCTTGAAAGAGAATGACACATTCAGGATTCTCTAAAATGTGGGGATATTTCAATAGAATTTGTTACTGGAATGCTATTATTTTAAAATTAGGAAGTTCCAAAGGTCAGGAAATTCATACAGATAGCCAACTCTGTTGTTTAATTCTACCTCTTGGCCACCATTTGGATTAGTTATAATCCACATTTGGAGAAGTCAGTGTCTATTGATCTCATTTCTGTGTGCTATGAAAGTGAACTAAGGTGCTCCTTATATATTGCTTTGTTAGGTGTCTAACATTTTCTCATCAGACCAGAAGAATAGAATATTGTGAAATCAGGAAAAAAAGTTGGTGGTGGGGGAGGACATTTGACTGTGTTCACATCACATTGATACTTTCCTAGCTGCTTTTTTCTTTTCTACATTTTCCATTTGGCATACTCTTTTCATACTGTTCCTTCAGATGCAAATTGAGTCATAACATGTTCTGCTTTTCAACATTCTTCAGTAGGTTCTGGTTTCTTTACAAATTAAATAGAGACCCTTCTCCCAGGCACTTAAGGTCAGCTATACTAAAGCCCTAATCCTATGTTCCTAGGTAGTATAGATACTATGAGCATGAACTTGATAGATAAGAAAGTTCAAACTTTGTCTTTGTCTCTTAATTGCTGAGGGACTTGGATGGGTCACCTATTCTGCTAGTCCTTCAATGCCCGTATCTTTAAAATAAGGCCAATGCTAAATACTACAGAGATGATTAAATGACTGATGTGCGGGTTGAATGAGGACTTGAGGTTGAGATCTTTATATAGTTGAACGACTTCCTCAGGATCACACAGCAACTGAGTGGCAGAGCAAAGACCATGTCTATATCTTCTGATGAGCGTTTTTAACTTTCAGGGTCCTGAGGGCTCCAGTTGTTGTTAATTGGTGAAAACTAATGTTAAAACCAGTGTTTCATTCCATAGGGGAAATACTAATTATAATCCATGAACTCATGAATTGGTAGACTAAAAGCCAAGGTGTCAAAGAAGAATAAAAGTGGAAATCAAATTCTGTAAGTGATAATCTTAAACTATTTTCCTCACATATACATAGAGTCTGAGCAACTAATAATATGACTGCTTCAGGTTTCAAATCTTAGAGCAGAGTATGTGTGCATCTGAGAACGTGTATGCCATCTTAGAGATGCCTGCTTTTCAACTTCATATAGCAACTTTTAATGTTGTTTATTTTAAAAAAAATATTATCCACATATTCCTGTTCTACATTTACAGTTAATCAAGAGTTCACTCAATTGGATTTTTGATAGTTCATTAAAAATCTCTCTTCTGAGGCATAAATTAGGAGCAGTGTGTGTGAGATGTCAGTTTTACTTGTACCTTATTTGCATTCCAAGTCTTGGTGCACACTGATTTCCTGCCATCGCTGTTCACCTCCACTAGGATAAGTTGTCAGGTTATCACCATCTGTTATTCCCTGATTCATATTCCCCCAAACTCTCTGCTTATCCAAGACTTAAGTTAAAGGCACAGTGAACAGCTGGAGGGCCCTACACTTCCCATTTCAGGTTGCTAGACCTTGCAGATTGTAACAGTTCAACTCAGGTTCCCTAAATGCTTGACATATGATAAGATTTTCTTTTTTTTATTTCATTAAAAAATCAAATACTACTGATCACATTGGAATTTTTGTGTCAATATTATTCATAATTGTGGCTAGAATGTGAAGTAATAATTATAATTTCATTTCTTCTATTTTAAAGGAATAATAATTTGTGAAAAAGGCAGAAAAAGGCAGAAGGTCCCAAATGACCAATCGAGTAAAATTATACAAGGTTAAAGAGAATAATCTTTCTCTCTTAAAAGATAGCAGCAAAAATAGTATTAATGCTTTCACAAGTGTGGTATTTTATCTCCACACCTGACAGCAATCCTGCAAGGTGAGGAATTATCCTCAGATTCTAGAAACAATTTCAACTGAAGGATTAGTGGTTTGCAAGGGCACATTCTCAGGTTTGCCTAATTCCAAATTATCTCCATCATAGCATATGTCTTCCATATCTTCCATGTAACTCATGTTCTGTCAAAAACAAAACCAAGCAAACCTCAGAAATAAGGCTTAACCTGATGAAGGTGAGCATTGGGCCAGGGTTATGTTGACTGTGACTGTCCTTTCTATCATTTGCTCGTCATTACCATTAGCAAAGGCACAAACATTAAAAAACAATTACAAAAAAAACTTATTTATCTAGACTTCCTCTTCTTTCATTTTAGAACATTTAACAGTTCCAAGTAAACAGAACAACAAACAAACAAACATACAAACAAATGTAAAGCTTTTCAGAAAAGAAATGTTGAAGCTAAAATAATTTGGTGAGTATATGGCAAGATAAATACTCCCCAGGCTATGAAAAGCTTCACAAAAAGAAACAAATAATTTTTTAAAAATCAGGATCATAAAAGCATACCCCTGGAGGCATTATAAAATATTGTGCTAAGTAGATTTTGCTATATGAAGAAAGCTGAAAAATAATAGATATTGGAGTAATCCACCGGAAATGAAAATATCCATGTACTAAAAGCAGGATAACCCAGCTTAAAAATTTACAATCCTGATTCCAGGTATTCAAAACCTAAATCCACATAATCATTGTGAAAAACGGTTCTGCAACATATTAAATAAATAATAAATAAATGTGTTAAGAATTTTTTTAAATTAATTTTTCATTAATAAAAGTATATGGTTCCAGAAAAGAAGAAATGAGAGAATTGAAACTTGGCCTTGTGGCTTACATTGGGTTTAGCACAATGTATTACAAAACCCTATGTAATGGAACCAGGCCACCTTTGGTGTTAGGGATCAGGGTCAAGATTTTGACAAGGTAACAGTCCAACTTGTCTAACTTGGATTTCTTTGTCATAGCAGAAGTTTTTATTCATGCCTTTGGGGCACAGAAGAGCTTCATGGCATGCTCAGGAAATGACATCAGCTGTTCTCAGTAGCAAAGCATCCTGAGTAAATTAAAAGTGTTCAAAGCCCTAACAGTAGCAATGGCTAATGGAGAACAAATGGCTCCAAAAGTTGAAAAATAAAGTGAACAATCATATTTTTGCTCTTCAGAGACAATCTGGAAAAAAAAAGACAAATAATATTCAGCCTACTATAAGAAAATTGGCTTGGCTAAACCATTTCCTAACTGAAATTAAAAGATGTGTCAATAATTAATACCAGAAAAAAATTCTAAACTGTTTAGTTCTGAAAATTTCTTGTTCTTGTGAATATCTATGTGGAACAATTTGAAACAAAAGCGTATCTCTTCCGTTTTTTTCTTTTTTTACATACGGAAGATATAGAGAATGAACTTATTTCTATAATTGCTCCTTTCCCCAACCAGAATGGAATTGAGGTATGATAGAAGAAATTTTAAAAAGTACACAGAAGCTAAGTGAAGTTAGCCAATCCAAAAAAAAAAAAAAAAGCCAAATGTTTTCTTTGATATAAGGAGGCTGATTCATAGTGGGATAGGGAGCGAGAGCATGGAAGGAACAGACGAACTCTAGATAGGGCAGAGGGGTGAGAGGGGAAGAGAGGGGGCATGGGGTTATTAATGATGGTAGAATGTGAAAATCATTATTATCCAAAGTACAGGAACTAAGGTACAAATTGGTATGAATGTACTGTGTATACAATCAGAGATATGGAAAATTGTGCTCTATATATGTAATAAGAATTGTAATGCATTCTGCTGTCATATATAAATTTTAAAAATACATAAAAAAGAAACAAAGAAAAACAAAATATAATTTAAAGTTCTGTATGTATTTTCAGTCATTCTAATGTTAATTCTTCTCACAGGTCTGTCATTCCCAAATTTCTGGAAAAAAATTTTAAATCTTAGTGTTGCCATAAAATCACTTACAATGATGACATATGTACTGATAATTAGTCCATTAATAAATAGATTAAGTAAAGATCTATATGACTTTTTGAGAAACACATAATTTAGAGGACTTTCCAAGTTGTTTACTAATCAAATAATTGAGACCTAAGGATCTTGGGAATACGAGACTGACATCAATTTCACATTTTCCCCATGCCTAACCCTCACCAAGTACTTTTAAAAGAAGATCCTAAAACCCCAAAGTGTCTGCATTCTTCCTTGAATGTCTATTCCTTGTTTTCCTAAATAAATCTCTGTGCCTCTACTGACACATCTTGAAATTCTTTTCTGTCATGTAAATCAAGGACCCCACTTGTCCTAAGTAGAGTTACCCCCCTTCTCCAGGAATTCCTTGGTACCTTCCTCTGGTGATATCTTTTCTCTGGTAACAGAGAAGTCTTCCCTGAATCTATACTTTGAATATAGATTCATTTTTTTTATTTATATATGACAGCAGAATGCATTACAATTCTTATTACATATATAGAGCACAATTTTTCATATCTCTGGTTGTATAAATAGTATATTCATACCAATTTGTGCCTTTATACCTGTATTTTGGATAATAATGGTCATCACATCTCACCATCATTAATAACCCCATGCCCTCTCCCTTCCCCTCCAACTCCTCTGCCCTATCTAGAGTTCATCTATTCCTCCCATGCTCCCAGTCCCTACTTTGAATATAGACCTACACCTAGGTCATTAGCCTAGGACCTCTCTTTTCTTGGCCCACCACAGTGTCCAGAGACCCAGTTTGCACTCCATAAATGTGAATTGAGTAAATTAGTGATTAACAGATATCTATTATATCTCACTGTCCAAGGAATTGAGATAAATAAGAAAACAATTCACTAGCCTTATAAAATTAACAGTTCACTCTAGGAGACAGAAACAGAAACCATAAATTATAATGCAATAAGAAAAATTTGATGATCATATTAACAGGATACTATTAAAGGAAGAAATTCCAAGTAATACCATTTATGGGATTAAGCATGATTTGACTGTGTTTGAGGAATGTCTTAAAGAATGTGTAAAGTTAACAAAAAGGAAGAAATAGGTGGAGGTTTCTTCTAGGTAGAGGTGAGAATAATCAGTATTTTTTTTAATGTCCAGAACTGAATAAAGTTGGTGAATAGGCAAACATTAATTAGAAAGATAGTAAGCCATTAGATCATGAAAACATTTATCATGCGATGCTTAAAAACAAACAAACAAAAAAAGGATTTGTGTTCTATTATCCTTAGAATAATTGGGAATAATTGAAAGATGTAAACACAGGGATGTAATCGAATTTGTATCATATAGGTAATTCCCACAGAAATAAGAGCTGTACTTTCAAGTCTGAAGAAAGGGAGATTTTTGGAAATGACCCCTCTCCCCACAAATAAATTATGGTCATTTTTTAAAACCAAAATTTTGGCAGAAGAGAAAAAGGGAGTTATACATTGTTCCCTTATAAGGAACATGAATTTTTTTAAATCACTGAGATTTGGGGGATCATTAATATTCAGTTTAAACCAACACCTTCAGAAAGCTTCAGAAGTTGGTATGAGAAATTAACTTCATGTGGGAATAATTTGCACATGTTAAAGAAACTGATATTGGAGACCAGAAGAAAGGCCATCGATCCATATTATGTGTCTACCAAAAGTTGATGAGACCATTGCTTGGGAGAAGACTATGGTACAATTAATGAGATTGTAGCTTTAAAGGTAGGAATTGGATATCAGAGTGTTAGTTTAATATGTTGATACCTTCTTGTGACATTATGAAAGCATAAGAAAGAGAGACACACCTAGAAAAGAACTGGTCAGTTTCCAAGTAGGAATGAAAAAGGAAGAGTCCAAAAATTATAAGAAGCAGCACTTTCTAAACTCCCAATAGTAAAATATAAAGTTGAGAAATACTTAAGCTACAAAGAATAAAACTCAAAAACAAGGATAAAATCAAGGGTATGGCTTTCATATCTATTTTTAACAACTCGAAACTGACTAAGGAGTGCCTCACATGTAAAATCTTCTCAGTTTGAAGAAAAACAACTCAGGAAAAGCAGAATAAGTGTCTGGTCCTATCACTAAAGCCATAGGCCCCAGTCAGAGCAGCTAAGACTAGGGGAAAAAAAAAAAAAAAGAGGCAAAGGTCTTGGAAAGAATTTTTGATGCAGTTGTTGGCACATGGTGCTATCACGAAACAACAAAATAAATGAGAACAAAACAAGAACAAGACAAAATACACCAATTAAGAAGAAACCAGGTCCTGGATTAATAGATTTTGTGCCTGCTTGATACTTAGGGTAACCCAGGGACCTCCCATCTTCTGTGTGCAGAAAGCTGACTGCTTAGAAATTGCTCAGCTCAGAAGGTGGCCAAGTAAGTCACTAATGCTCAGTTTCACACAGACAGAACATAAAAATTAGATTTAAGGACCCAGGAGAACACCGGGGAACTAGTGAAACCAGGGAATCCTATAGAATTCCTGTAGGGAATGGACTTTAGGCCTAATCAGAAACATTTCTTACCCAGATTAGGGGGCTGTGTCTCATTCTTTCCCTTTGGAAATGGGACTATCTAGTGCAGTTATTTTCTTCCTGTTCTGCTGTTTCATATTATTTGAGGAAAAAAAAAAAAACAGCTAATTTGTCTCTTTTTTCCCCTAATTATAGCCCCTTCACCAAGTTAGGATGTACATACTACTGTACATAACCATGTGTAGTAATTATCATAGATAGTCCAGAGTTGATGCCATGACTGTGTGGAATTTTGAAGATCTTCTCCTACACGTAATAATGAGTGCAGAAGTTTATGAAAGAAAGAAAGATAAACCAAATACTCGGTGATCCAAAAGAGATTATATTAGAAATTGCGACATTTACTAAATATTTCAGGTTTTCTTTCCTTCCAAGGGCATCCTGGCTTGCTTATGGTTGTGTCAGGCCATAGGACTAGTTCTGGCTAATCAGTGCATAAAAGTGATTTATAACTTCTAGACGAGTGACCTATCTGAGCATGTCTTTGTCCTGTAACTCAGCAAAGAGGAATGTGCAAGAAGGTGTTTACTTTCTCATCCTAGGTGCTAAAGTGAAGCAGTGGGTGGAATGGTAGCATGAATGCGAAGAAGACTTTGTTTATCTAAGTTATTAAGCTTTGGAGATTCTTTGATACTATGGCATGATTTATTCTGTCAATTTAGATAGACACTGGGTCACCAGCATATACAGAGAATATAGTTCTTTCAGTGAATATATTAAAGGAAACCAGCAAATATCTACTTGAGTTAACGAATGATCATACAATTATTCTAGTTTTTACTTTAATTAAAGGGTTTAATATTCTCATGTAATTATGTTTGTTTAAAATTACAGTTTTTTAAAGCTAACTTTAATTTTGTTTTGGTAATTCCTCTTTAGAAATAGAAATTGACCAGTGAATTTTTAAAGTAATATTTGACATGATGTTGTTTGTGTCAATGATATTTTTGTCTTTATTTTTCTTCTTATCTTCATTTTCTAGTGCATCTGATTGGTGGAACCTATAATTCGTCTAGAAACCTGGCTTAAAAAGAGATTGGGAAATGTGATCTTCGCTTTCCAGGTCTCCTCAGAACAGGAAAGCACACCACAATGAGACTATGGCAGCTGCATCCACACTGCTGTGAAAAGGCACAGAGATAAAGAGCACAGTGTTGTCTGAGAACAGGGTGGCTCCAGGTGAGAGGGAAGAAAAGAGGGAGAGATGAGAACCAAACCACAGGGACCACATTGTGTGCTACAGAGTTCCATGTTTATCTAGTAGGCAGTGGAGACCACTAAAGGACTTCATGGGGTGAAGGGGTATGGCATGTTTCAGATATTTTACAAAGATTATGTTTGCATATTTAGTACTTCCTCTCTTCCAATTATCAACTCTATTTAACCCTGTTATCTAAGAAGAAACCTTCTGTAGAAGGAATAAAAAAGACTTGCCTTGAATCTTCTTCAGATACAATATCCATTAAAAGTGCTACTCACAATCTCGATCTGGATGTTAATGGTAGCTGTACTCTGATTCAAAGTCATAGTTCAACAACTTGAGATTTTATTATTTCCTCTCATTTGTCAGAAAGTGAAGCATCTCAGCTATCTGTAGCTAACCTTTTGCAAACAAAATTGCTGTTTTACTTTGTGTAGATCTGACACTGATTCTGACACCGTAAAGATTAGTTTACAGGAAAAAAATGGGTCCCAAGAGGTAGAGTCAAGGATGTCCCAATAATGTGCAAATTCTGTATCATATTGTCATGTGTATGCAAGATAAACTGAATACATTGCAAAACCTACATTTTTGGATTAACTTATTATTTATCATCCAGATATTTAAAATTCAAGGTTGTGATTTGCTTTCTATAAAAATATAAAACTTGCCAGAAACCTCTTTTACATGCCAAATCAATTTGACAATGCATTTAAAAAGTAATTGGTAGAATCTAGACTAAGCCATATGAAGATTTATTCAGAGGAATGAAATTTAAATAGGATGCCATCAACTAATTTGGTTTCTTGGCATATGGAAACTTTGGCTTGGTGCCTTTTGAATTCAAACCCAAACAAAATAAAGTACTTATTTGGGTTTTTTTTTGCTCATAATTATATAAAGAAATAAATTTAAAAATCTACATTATATGGCATTAGAACATACAAAGACATGTTCCTGGGTCTTGAAGAACATGAAGGACAGTGAGTTTGGGGCAAGTTAGAAAAATTGGGGATATTTGGGAGCTGAACTATGAGAGCGAAGAAAACTGTGCACATGCTGGTGACAAGTGAGCCTGTCTCCTAAAAGGAATGCTCAGTCTCTACCAACTGGTGTCTGGAGAATTCTTATTGTGAATTAACCAAATATGGGACTGCTGAATAAATTCAGAAAAGATGCATTTTCTAGTGTCAGACTTAGAGCTATACTTTGGCTCCAAAAATTCAAAAATAAAAATAAAAAAAGATGTGCGTTCAATTATTGGCTCTGCCTAGATTATTAGTATATAAGCTTAAACCAGCCAGTACTGAAGATATATTCTAGACTTCTTTTTTCCCTTTACCTCTCCTATTCTTTTCCTCATTCTTTCCCATTCATACTTTGAGGAGGAGCTAGGAAAATTAGGAATATGTACTGTTGGCAGAAGCTGGCATATTGAGGATGAACAAATCATCTTTTCTTCTCACAATTAATAACCTGACTGTAGGCACATCTCCTGGATACATGACTGAAATAACCAGTGCTCAGCCAGAGTAACTTAAGATATTGCACTTCCCTTGTCTCCTCCACTTAATGCTATCCATGTGGCAGTGTAGGGCTCTCTGTCCCTTGAACAGTTGCTGACCCCATTGAGCTCAGCACAGTGTAAAGATTACAAGTCCCTGTTCTGCTCCAAGTGTCAGTGATTTAATCAGCCTCTCAGGTAAAATGCAAAACCACAAATTCAGTGACAGAAGGTGGTGATAGTGAGAATATACCCATTGATTTCCTCTTACAAAAATAGTTTTCTTTGGAGAGTGACTTCTTAATTACCCTTTGCCAGTGTCTAGTAGGCCAGTTCCCCATGACAGATTAAATCTACCCCATTCTGTTTCAATACCAAGTGAAAATTTCTAAATCACTCTGATTATCTTTGTCCTTCTTTCTGCTGTGACCCTTCGATACTCCCTATAGCCTTTCTTTCTGCTCTGTTCACAGGTGCTTCAACTTTCTCTTTCTATCATTTTCCATTATTCTCCCACTCCCTTGTTGTTTTTGATTTTTTTCCTTATGGAAAAGATACAGATGTATTCCACTAATTTCTTTGAAAGTTTGAAAGAACCTATATAGGCCAACTTACTGAATTAATTTCCTTAAATCCAATATTCTACCCTCTTTAGAAAATTGTGTTATGAATATTAAAAACCTGCAGATTGAGAGAAAAGCCCCTCTTTGTTCCCTCTCTCCACCTCATTCTGTCCCTCTTATCCATTTGTACTGACAGAGCGCAAAGCAACCTCATCTTATTTCTAGCTTTGTCCTGAGGTCACTAAACCTTCCTGGGCCTCAGTTTCCTAATTTATAAAGTGAGAAAATGGGCACTTATCTTTTCTGGCCTATCTCTCAGCAGAAGCACTCCATGATTCTATTCAGTCTCTGGAGGTGAAAGAATGTTCCGACTATAGACATGGTTTATCTCACAAAGTCCCTAGTGGGCCACAGTGTGGAGGTTTTGATATCTACTGGCCTTGATGTGAATCTAAATATTTCTTTTATCGTAGATCGATAAACCAATTGTATGTGAGGTTTAGACGTATGTGAGGTTTGAATTCTTGAAATCAGTGAACTAAATGCCAAATACCTCTTGAATTGTTTCTTGTTTTACTCCCCTTTCAAGCAACAGCAGACTCATAGTAAATTTCACATTATTTGACTTGCTCTCCCAGTAATTTATCACATTGGGGAAAACTCCATCTCTCCTCAACAAATTAAAGCCAAATTTGATTTAATCATTTTTCCTTTAACAAAAGCTATTAGCATGGCAGGATTAAGAATAAATTGTTGGTTTTGATTATTTGTGTTGAAAAATTTATTGGATTCCTTACCAAATTACTCTTTACATTCTCCTGCCGCTCTGGCCCTGATTTGTTTATTAATGATTGAGGTCACTGCCTGATTTATGAACAAAAGCATGTGTCCTACTTAGAATATACTCATGAAAATTCCTGGTATTACTGCCTTGCAATGAAAGCATTGATGGTGATTAGTGTCAAGCAAAACTCTAAATATTTATAGATTTGATTCATAAAAGTACCCAAAGTGAAATTGAGCTGTGTGAGGGCACCAGTTATATTTTTCATAATAGCTTTTATCTGATGCCCAGAATGTAGTTTGAGTGTATTGAATATTGTAATGGAACTAATGTGGGTATTATCATTGAACACTTGTGTGCCATGTCTTGTTGAAAATCCTACAGGTATGTTAATATATGGAATCTTCACAATAATTCTATAACACATGTGTGTTTATCTTAAACCTTCCACTCTGTTGCCTCTGACCAGGATAATAATTCCAGCTATGTCATGGTAACTTGCCATGTGTCAGGGACTCTTCCGATGTTTTACAGATGTCACCACACTTCACACTGTCCTGTGAGGGAGGTGCTATTCCCAGTCTTTGGAAAAGGAAGCTGAGGCACAGAAACATTCATTAATTTGAACACATAGCAGTGCAGCCAGAATTGGGTGTAGCCAGTTCATCTTTTGGGCCTGTGTTCTTAGGGACTAATTTCTTGAATTCTTAAAATGCAAGTGTTTTATAATTTCCTACCTGTGTGCAATCTTTAAAAGTAGTTTCCCACATCTGAATGGTTAAAATACTGTTTTTAGAAGACTGTTGTGAAGATTGTTAAACTAGCACTGATGCATTAAAGGATTTGGAAAAGCATGGAATAAGAACATAAGCTTTGTGCACCTTTGGATGCCAGGGAATAGACACGATTATTACTCATGATTATTACTCTACAAGTAGCAGTCAATAAATGCTTGAACAAATGAATGAATGCATGTGTAGACAATGACAAGTTCATAACAGGGGCCATCACCGACCTCATCCAGAAGGTTTTTCTCATTGAAATATTATTTTGTTTTACCATTAAAGTATTTAGTTATTATGATATGAACCTCTAATGTAATTTAATGTTTGTTTCTTCGTATGTGACATAATAACAGATGATTGTATATGTCACAATTATTTCTCAAACTATAAGTCAGACTTCTCTGTTCCTTTTATTTGCTCATCCTTCTGTCCCCATCAACTAAATTTAGTATAGCCAAGAGACTCAGGCCTCAAGTTTCCTTCAAAAATATTACTATAAGTCTTCTTTAGTCCTATGGCATACATAGCATAAATACATTGGTAACTTTTCGTATGTTATTGCATAGTTATTGCCTACCGGTCTTCTGAAGCCCAGAGCATATATACAGCTTCAGTTCAGCATCAGCTCAGCATCAGTACTCGGGTGCCTAACAGTCCCTTCACAGTACACTTCCAATGCTGAGTTCTTGATCAAACATGTCTAATTTACTACCTACCACCCTTCCTACCAGTTGTGGATGTCTGACACCCACTCCTTTCACAGTCTTCCCCACTTGATAAGTAGCATCTCTGCATATTTAGTTGTTCATTAAAAATGCATATAAAAATTTATTATTATTATTATTACTATTATTATTATTATTATTATTATTATTATTATAAACAGGGATTGGACTCAGGGGTGCTTAACCCCTGAGCTACCCAGCCTTTTTTAAATATTTCATTAGAAACAGATTCTCACTGAGTTGCTTAGGACCTCACTAAGTTGATGAGGCCAGATTTGAATTCACAATCCTCCTGCCCCAGCCTCTCAAGTGGCTGGAATTACAGGTATATGCCACTGTGCCTGGCAGAGAATTATTCTCAATTCCTCTTCTATCTCTCATTTTCAGGTTATGCTGAAAAAATTCTCCTAAACACACCTTCCTGTGTTTCTTTGTTCATCCGCTCCTTCCTCAAGATCCCTACTTCAAAGAAATTCTCCTGGATCACTCTCTCCAAGGCCCTACTTCTCCCATGCCTTCCTTTTCAAGTTTTCTTCTTAGCACTGCACCATGGAACAATACTTTATGTATAGTCAGCCCTCCATATCCACAGGTTGTGCATCCACAGATTAAGCAAGAGTGGATGGGAAATACTTGGAAATAAAGTCACATCATTACTGACATGTATTTCATACTTTAGGCCTATGATAGGTTCATTTGTAGTGAACAAGTACAGACATTTTTTTCTTGTCATTATTCCCTAAACAATTACAGAATAAAATTACTTAACATTTACATTTTATTAGGTATTATAAATAATCTATAGCTGATTTAAAGCATACAAGCGAGGATACACATACACTGTGGTAATTTATATAAAGGATATGTTGATTTATTTAAAGGATGTACAATGCATAGACTATATTAATTTATATAAAGGACTTGAGCATCTGAGCCTTTTGGTATCTGCAGCGTGTCCTGGAATGAATCTCTTGCAGATTTATCAAGGGATAAATAAGTATTTTTTTCCTACAGCAGATTGTAAACTTTCTGAGGTCAGGACCTTTGTCTCGTTCATTGCTGTAAGTATAATAATTAGAACAGGCAATTGGTATGCATTTGCTAATTTACACAAGTTACTCAAAAGTATTAGGAAATTAATTCAATATCATATTCCCATAGTGATTGCATAAACCATCAATAAACTAGCTAGTGAAAAATTCTTCTGAGGCTCTCTCACTTGCCAATTTTCTCCTGCCTCAATTCTGATCAGTAATTCCGGTTTCCATCATGGATTTGTTATCTTCCTAATATCTAAATTCTGACTGTTTTCTGATTTCCACTCCATTAATCCATTCACCCTTGATATCTCCGTGGCTGATAGAAAGCTTATTGGATACGGCCCAGACCCCCTTCCTGAAAGGCAGCTCTTGCCAAAATTGCCAGCTCTTCTGTCTAATTTGAATGCTGGTATAGAGTGTCCAGTAAACCTTGTTCTTATTTTTTCTCCATTATTATTTTTAAACATCTTTTGGGCTGAATATACCTGTCATCCTTTATCTGCTTCGTGCCTATTGTTTTTTTGCCTGAAGTTTCTTCTCTAACCAAGCTCAGCATCACTGAGAATCAAGTGTGGTTTTCTGGTGCGGCTCTTCAATACTAATATCAGGTGTGTTGACTTAGCCTGCTCCCTTACCCTAGTATTCAGGATGATTGCTTTTATCACTATTTACTACTCATATGACCTGGGGGAAGATTACATGATTTCCATTTTTCTCATCTACAAAATAATGATTAAAAAAACTTGCCTTTCAGAATTATCATAAAGATTAAATTGAAATTGTCATATTAATATTTATAAAGGTCATGGTCTATGAAGTCAAAAAGGCTAAGGTTTAATGCAGGTTTTGCTTCTTATTACCTGCATGACCAGCTACTATTCACTCCTGTGGCTAAACTACAGATCACCCTGTGGATATTGTGTAAACCGAGTAAGAAAACATACACATAGCACCAAGTTCACTACTTTAGCTTTCACCCACCATGCCTGCACTGTTGCCATTTCTGACTTTCATTCTAGTCCACTGGGAGTCTCCCAGGCCAGACAACCAGCTAAATCCTTGCCATTTCTCTTGCCAGGTAGCTAGACGTTGCTCATATATCTTCATCCAACACCTTGTATCTTTTTAAAATTCGATTGCCCTGGGCTGCCTCATAACTTAGCAAGAATTTTCTTTGTCCTTAGATCCTTACTTTTGACTGCTTTCACAACACTGAACTTGTATGTCATTGTTCACTCAGTTCATTCTGAAGTTAGCTATGTTTTTTGAACTTCATGATTTTGAATATTCTCCCCACCTCTTTTCCCTAGCCACAGGAAAAGGTCAAGTATCAAGTTCTTTCATGATGCCAGTGAAGTCCAGCACACCATGTGGAAATACCTCTGTGAAGCAAAGTAGTAGCCAGGCATCCAGAAGGTTTCCAGGAGGAGTATAAAGTAGCTATTTCAGATTTTAATTTTGCTTAACTCATAGTTCCTTTTTGCATTGCTTTATAACATTTTAAAATTGTGTCCACATTATTTTAGAAATATTTTTTCTCTGGCAATATAAAGGAAACTTGTTGGTAAACTTACCACTTTAAATAAGACAGTTAAGACAATTATCTGAGTAATTCATGAGCTAATCCTTTAAAGCATAAAATTGCATTAATTTTATATTTGCTTTCATTAGAGCAGGAAGCCAAAAAGAGCACCCCAAGAAATCATCCCAGGATCCCTATTTTTCACACCTACTTTTTTTCAAATTAATGGGACACTAAGATTGGAACTGTTTAAAAATGTTACTTGTCAGTTACATACTAACATTACTATGGTTAGTCTGTAGAAATGGAACTGATAAGTATAAAATATAGTGTTCTTACGTGGCCACTTTACTTAAAAGCTGGAACTCCTAAAATGTGTTTATCATTCTTGGAGATGGGACTAGAAATCGTTATATTGTATTTACGTCACCAATCATTAAATTATAAATTGTTCCAATTAAACCTAAACTCAACACCCATTTTTGGGGTACAATTTGGAAAAAATAAACCTTGAAAAATATTTTAAAGTAATATCAAAGTTGGATAAAATTTTCTCAGGATCTATGATTTTGAGATTATAATCTTATTGGTACTATTTACCAAAGGTAAGACAAGAGAGTAAATCTAATATGGAATATCATAGCCATTCTCAGTGCAGAAACTAGATTGTATTACAACCTAAAAAACAGATGTGTTTTTCACTATCATCTTCAAACAACGAAATATTGGAACAAAACAACCTAATTGATTTTTGCTTTGTGGAAAGCATTATGAACATTTAAAAAAAATACCATTGAACAATGCTTTTATGACTTGGTGCTTTCCTGTGATCCGAGCAACTCTGGAGGATTGCAAGGAGGATTTTAAGTTTGAGGCTAGCATGGGAAACTTCATGAGACCTTATCTCAAAATAAAAACAAAAATAGGTTGGATGCAGCTCAGTGGTAGAGCACCCCTAGGTGAAATCCCCAGTTACACCAGAAAACTAGCAAACAAAACATTTCTCATGGGAAATGTCAATTATATAGTGGAGAGCTCTTCTGAGAAACTACTGTCATTAAATATTGCAATGATAATATCGCATATCTTGCAAAGGAGATAATATATGGAATAAAATACATACAAGTCAAATGAATAAATAAGTTGGTCAAATTAAATTCCTATAATTATAAGAATCTCCCTAAATGTCTTTTTCCTTTGACCATAGCTTTTCTAGTACCACTCCCTTTCATGAATAGATTAGAACTTGTCTTTCTAATGAGGTGTGGATTATTTTGCACTTACATCATTCCTTTCATCTGAACATCTTTAAAGTCTGTTTAATTGCTCCATTTTAGATATGGAGTATCACAACTCTAAAAGTTTCAATGACATGCCTAGGCTCACAGGGACACTCAGTGATATCTGCTGCAGAATCAAGACTGGAAATTGATTGTGTTGTCCAAACACAAGATGTTACTGTCCTTCTGCATAGGCTTGAATTCCATGTACTGTATTTAACAGGACAAGATGAGCCACTGTGTTTGATAAACTGAGGTGCATATATGATCCATATTCATTTACAATAATTATTTGGTTGTCAGTGAACTACGACTGTTTACATCTAGCAAAACTAGAGCTATAATGTATGTGAGGGTTAATTAAACTGGAGTCAAGCTCTATTTTATAATGCTGCAGTTCCACTATCATTTAGGATGGACAGAATGTAGAAAAATATACATATTTTTCAGTGCTGAAGACCCCACTATGTGTACTGGAAATTTCCTGTAATCTTAAATCAATTAAAGAGGACTCAGAACCTAACTGGCAAATAACTGAGTTTCTCTTTCTGTTCTTAGGCAAAATTTCTATATGCTCATATTATGTCATAACAGTTGCCCTTGGGTGGCAATCTATCATGACCTTAGCTAAATTTTGTTAAGAAGCCAAAATTATTGTTCAAATTTATTATGGAATCTTTGAATATTAATTTTAAAGGGCTAAAAGAAGCTTGATCAAGTGGGTAGAAATTAGTGATAATGAAAATAAAGTTCACATAATTATAAAATCTTAGAAGAGTCCTAGTTTCATTGGATGTCTCTTAAATCCTGGGCCACACATGACTTTGTGTTTCCCACTTCTGTGGAGAGGTTCACAGTAGTATACAAAAGTTAGTGTGCCAACTACTTCCCTCCTGTCATTTATCACTTGCCCACACTTCGATAACTACAATGTGATGCTGGGGCAGAAAAATTGTAATCTATATTTCCCAGATTGCTTTGGTTCTGTTCTTAAGGAACAACTGGGAGATCAGAATGCAATAAAGAGAGAAAAAAACATTGTTTCTTCTTCTTCTTGTTTCTCCCTTTTTTTCCTTTTCTTTCTCTCTCTCTCTCTTTCTCTCTCTGTAATTCTGGCTAAAATACTTTTATAACACTAATTTTCAAGACAGCAGGTCATCTCCCCTGAAACCCCTCCCCTGGTATCTTCTTAATGGACTCTTGAATTGAAATGACTGTGAGTACAGAAATTCAGGTGATACGTACAGCTGGAAACATGGGCTTTCTTTGACCATTGTTGATGTGGTTACAACTTCTGTTGAGGGACCAACCTATCCAATATCAAATGTCAATGACCCTAGATAGGTCCCATTTCCAGAGACATTGGTTTTTCTGATGGAATTTGTTTAAGTCAGTTCTCATCAGTCATGGAAATGGTAGCACTAGGACATCAAACCTTACTCTGGATATGGATTTGCCTTTGCTGACTACAGTCTGGCTGCCATCATCACCGTCCACTCACTGTTGGAATTCCTTGCTCACATATAATGTGCTTCAGACCAAGGGATTTACTATATATCAAAGGGAAATATAACAGTAAGTTATAGATATAGAAAGTTATAGTATAGAAAAAGAGAATGACAGCATAGAAAAAAGAATACAAGTAATGTTATTCTTTATTCAGAAATACTTAATGTCAAAGTGAGGAAGAAATATTCACAAATATTATCCTGCTCACTTGTGGTATTTATAATTCTGATTTCCAAACCTGTGAAACCTAGGTATGATTTTGGTCATTGACTCAGAATATCTACTACATCCTAGAGGGCATTGCTACAGCTTTGCAAGATAGTGACATCCATTTGGTGTTGTGACTAATACTGCAAGTGGCCAATCTGTCATTCTGTCAGGCTGGCTGCTTCGGGGTGATGGGAAACATGGAAAGACCAGTGAATTCCATGAACACGAGCCTATTTCCACACTTCATTTGCTATAAAATGAGTTTCCTGTTGAGAAGCAATGCTGGATAGAATACCCAGATGGTGAATAAAGCATTCAGTAAGTCCACAGTGATGGTTTTGGCAAAAGCATCATAGGCAGAGAAGTTAAATCTATGTCCAGAGTAAGAATCTCTTCCAGTGGGAACAAAACTTTGTGCCTTCTATGATGGAGATGGTCAACTACAATCAGCCTGCCACTAGGTGAACAGCTTGGGAATCTCTATTAGATGAGGAATGCTTCCATAAGGGGCCTCAGTGCTCATCTCTGCTGTTGGATGGGAGGACCTTGCAGAGATTATAGCCTGGTTGGCCTTGACAAGTGGAAGTCTTGCCTTTTCAGATATATGTAGGCTCCATTTGTGCCATGATCCTAAAGGACAAGTACAAGGGTGATTGGGAAGATGTATGGATAGTACTCAAATAGGTTATTTTGTTTAGTTGAACATTCAGACTCAGCCTTCATATAAGACATAAACACATTTATGCTTTTTAGTCAATTAGAGAAATCTATGATCATATCTTTCTCACAGACTTCCTTGCCACCAATTTTCCAATAAGGTCGCTTCCAAGATTCTGATTGTATAACCATTACTTATGAATCAGTACAGACCCATGCCTCTTGCCATCTCTTCTTCAATGCAAAATTAACACGCACGCATAGTACTGGATGTTCTGCTGATTAGTGGATTTTCTTTCCCACTCTCCTTTGAGTGTCTTTGAGTGGGGCTACAGTGCTATACCTATTCATTTTCAAGTAGCACCAGTATATCATATAAAACCATTTGTAAACCAGGACTGGATTTTTTTCATTTTCTGTTGGTTACAAGAAACTCTATAAAGTAATAGGTGTGAGTTGAGAAAGAGGAATAAATGGAACAGGTGGGAACAATGAAAACCTAGACCATTTACTCATGGAATTTTCCTGTGCATTTGAGACTTGCTTAAGTGTTAAGTGTATGACACTTCCATTTGATGATGGGGTGCTTACCCATATTCTTGATTGGGAAAGACAACACTGAGTCAATGACGGGAAACCTGGACTACACTGTAACTGATGGAAAATTTGGACTACTGTATATACTTTCAGAATATGCTCCCTTCATATCTTGGATATTTTATCCCCAGTCTGAATGTCATATCACAATGAACCCCAAACACAAAGTTAGTTCAAGACCTATCCAGAAGAACTCTGCCTGAATTCCTGACCCACAGAATTGTGTAAAATAAGGTTTGTGTTTTTGAGCTACTAAGAGATAATGTGAAAACAAAGACTTTTTATTCAAATTGCTTTTGGGCATGTGATATTGATATGGATCCCATATAACAATCTTTCTTTAAAAATTGTACTCCTATGGTATCCACCAAATCCTGGCTTTTTCTATTTAGATCTACTTTCAAATAGTTTCACTCATTGCGAGAGTAAGTCAGACTATCAGCCTGCTTTAGTATTTCTTTCAGAATATGCTCCCTTCACATCTAGTTTGAATAACTTAATAAGATAGCAAAATGTAATGTATCAGATAATCACACTAAAATGGAACGAAGTGATAGCAAAAGATATTCAAGGTATTATCATTTAAATAAAGCAAGAATAATAATCTGATTATTCAAAATTTGAGTCATGATAACTTCTTAAGTACATAAGAAAAGATACTCAAATTCCTCTTCTTTTAGCACTATTTTTTTGACAGAAATTTCAAAAGGATATTTATGTCCTCGCCTTTACACAGGTGTAGACTGTTCTCCCACTCTTCCTGAGCATTCTAAGTGTGCATTACCTATTTATATGAAGGTAACTAAAGGACACTTCTTCTCAGCAGAGCTGCAGTCAACAAGATTAACTTTATCAAAAGCATTATCATGAGGATGGCTTGTTCACGTGAAAAATGACATGGAATTTCTTCATATTCAAGGTGCATAGATAGGCTCCATCTATTTTGCTGTGCAGCATTCAATTAGAGATTGTATTTATTTAAAATAACTTGCGTGTTTCTTCTGATTCTACCTACTTAATGATAACCATGAAATGAAAATTGAACAAGAAAATAAAACTTGCCAAAGTTCTCTCCATAGAGAGGTAATTACTGTTTGTGTTTCTACCAACTTCCTCTTTAACATCTATCTTTGTGCACAGGGAGTGCTCTCACACTTTTACATGTTCTCTATGCTATTCAAAAATTGCTACCCTCACATATAAACTTACTGAGAACTGTTTTTTTTTCAATGAACAAATATATGCATTTTAATTTTAATTATTGATAGTATTCTGTTGATTCAGTACATCACTATTTTATTAATTTATTCCTTATTGAAAAATGCTTAAATTTTTATTATTATAAATTATTTTTTGGTGAGCATTGATATAAACACAGACAAATAAACATGAATATATATATATATATATATATATACACACACACACACAAATTTGCTTTATTATCATGCTAGGATATATATTTCAAGAAAAATTGTTGGTGTTTATATACATTTAAACATTAATGCACGTTAAATGTATATCACGAATGTCAAATTCTTTATCAAAAACTTGTGACAATTTATATATATGTAAATGTTTTTCTTTTAAAATAGGATCTTTATTTAAACTAAAAGGACATTAGAATGAAAAGCTTTTAAACCCCTTTAAAAAACTGAACTGTTAGTTCAGCTTCCTTTATATCAATTTATATGTTGTTTGAAGTGTGCAAAGACAATAATCTTATATACTAAATAGCTTTGATAGGTGGCAATAACTGAGATGGATTCTGTATGTTTAAGACATTTTCTATTTTTCTGTTTTTTGGCACTCTATAGGGATTAGCACAACTTGTGTGTGTGTATATATATANATATATATATATATATATATATATATATATATATATACCAAGTTTCTTTTCTTGGAGAAAGAATTATACTCTGATTTTCTGGTAAATATCTGAAGCTTATCCATCTATTCCACATCATTTAGTAATACTCAGAGGCACTCTTATCCACAGAGGTGATGAAATTGGATTTCTAAGTCCACAATAGGTAACTTTTGAGATAAACTTCTTTCCTAAAAGACATGGAACCCTAAAAAATCCCTACAATTGTGCAGATGTACACTTACTATGGAGGAAAGAATATATATACATATATATATACACAAATACATACATATATATTCATATATATGTATATATATATATATATATATTTATACATATTATACATAGGTAAATATATAAATATACAGAGAGAGAAGAAGGAGGAGGAGGAGGAGGAGGAAAGGAAGAAGCAACTCGAAACTGTCCAGGGTAAGAAACAGAAATGGAAAGGAAAAGTCACCTTTCAAGCCAACACACAATGTTTACATAATAAAATGTTGAATTTACCTAAAGTTTCAATAAAGGAAATGAACATATTTTTTGAACACATGTAAAGATTATATGCTTTTTTAAATCCCAATCATCATATTAATTCATGATTAAATTGCTCAAGATATTTGACCAACACTTGTTTTTACAATTTCTATGTTTTTTCCCTTACTCTTATGATTTTGCAGAGGCAAAATCATGTTCCCATCAATTTGTCACCTAACCAAAAGAACATTTATCACATTTAGCTTAAAATATCTTTGTATACATTTTGTATTGGGAAAACTGGTCCCATATTCAGTGGTCTTGACATTGCCAAAGTCTTATTTCCCCTGCCTTCTTCTTGCCTGTCTGTCTCTTGAGAAGGCAAATAACAAATATCTTTCGGCATCACCAAAAGAGAACTCTGGGACCAGAACTTAGGTGGTGAGATAATACATGCTCTGCAATTGCTATCTCAGAAAAATCCTATTTATTATTTAGTTCATTGTCCTCTTTTTTTGGAAGACAGACACACCAATGGCACACATTTAAAAGTACTTAAACCTAAGGATGGAAATTTGAAGTGTTTGAATGAGGAAGCAGAGAGAAATAATGAAGAAGCAAAGAAAATATTTTTGGAAATGTATAACTTTTTGTGTCTGCTTCTCTGTATTTATCATCCTCTTTCTGGTAATTTGGCCTCCTCTCCTTTTTTTTGCTCTTTCATTTCTCCCTTCCTGAACTTTATTTGCATCTCTCCATTTGATTCCATTTGACCTTTCAGCTCCAGAGCTCATAACAGCCTAAATACAGTCAATACCTGTAACTCTACAGTCATTTTTCTCAAGAGGAATCTCATTGGGCTGACTTCCAAAGTAGAAACTTCCTTGTCACTAAAAGAATTCAAGCAGAGACAGGTTGGTCATCAGTCACTGTAGAAGAGAGAATTCTAGTTTGGGCATGGAAGATGAACCAGATGACCCCCTAATTCCTTTCAGTTCTAGGATTTAAGTAATATATCTTTGCTTAAAACTCTTTCTCTAGAAAGTATCTTCCAAAATAAATATCTACAACATTACACTTTCTTCAATCTCTGTCAGAAGATTTGCCACTGTCATCACTGAAAAATGATGTAGAACATTCCAGCAACTTCAATTCTTCAAAATGCCAAAATGTAGTGTTATTAATCACATACCCAAATATACATAAATGTACATGCATTTTATAGTATAGGATATACTTGTGCTCTGGTATTAGATAAATTCAAAGAATAAGGTTTATAGTGCGAAACATTTCTATTATAAATTATTGTGATCCCATATGCAGTCCATGAGTAATAATTTAGACAATTTAGCTCTCAGTCTTTGTGTGGCTACTATCATAAATATGAGCTAGCACTTAATACATATGTTTTTGATACACATGGAAAGTTTGGCTAGGAAAACCTTTCTCTTGGCAACCATGTGTAATTGAATGGGCTTCATCTTCCTTTGGTGCCTGACTTTAAGCAATTATATAGTTAAAATAAGGTTAGCATACAATATTAACAACTCAAAAGGAAAAGCCTGAAACTACCTGCATTTTCAATGAAGTCCCCTTTAGATTGCAGGTTAGTGTAAAAGTTTAAACAAAAATAAAAGGAGACTGCTTCTGCATGTCAAGCTTCTGTTCTTTCACCCGCAATCAGCACAAATTGATGAGACGAGATCTGTTTTGTTTCAGAGAAAAGCAACTCAACTGTTTGTACTCCACTCTCTGTCTCCAGGGGTGAAGAGAAGATGTCCAGCAGCATGCCTGTTATCTCTGGGGGAAAGCCAGCATCCTGTTTATAGAGTCTCCATCTCCCCCCATCCCCACCCCCCCACCGCTCTCTCTCTTTCTCTCTATTACAAGACTTTGGAAACTTGCCTCTATAAAGCAATCTCATGTCTCTTTAAGAACTGGCTTGGTTTGTTCCTCACTTTCTTTATGGAGGGATAATTCAAAAACAAAACAAACAAAACCCCCCCAGAGACCTTAGAGAGGTTCAAGGTTAAACATTTGGATATTGTGTATATTCCTTTGTAACTGGCACCCCAAACAAGAAAACAGAATATTGCAGATTGGTGCCTTATCACTGAAGGTTAATTTTGACTAACCTGGACTTCATAAAAATTCAATCGTCCCATACTTATTATTTTGCGCCTATTTCTTGTTCAAAATGCTTTGGATTCATTCATACTATTGCATATATCAGTAGCACATCATTGTCTTATACTTTTTCAATAATATCTCATATTGCAGCATATACCCTCAAGTTTTTAAGCATGCTCCTTTAGACGGATGTTTGGGTTGTCCTAATCATTGGCTATGCTAAACAAAGCTATTATGGACATTCTCGGACAAGATTTTTGTCGTATTATTGTTAAATTTACTGTAACAGGCCTAAATTTAGAAGTAGCATTGATCATTTATAGGCTAGCTGTATACTTACAAGAAACTGTCCAAAGGTTCTTCCAAGTGATTTACTGTTCTTAACTTTCACCAGCAATGCAAGAGAGTTACAATAGTTCTACACTCTTGCCAACTTTTGATATTGTCAGCCTTATATGTTATGTCTTCTAATGAGTATAAAATGCTATCTCACTATGATTTTAATTAGTACTTCCCTGGCATCAAATAGATGTGACCACTGATATATTTTTCCTTAAAATTTTTTTGGCCAAAATTGTACATCTTTTGGGAGTACAGTGTGATGCTTTAGTACATTTTACATTGTGTATGTTCAACTCAAGAAACTTAGGTCATTCACCACCTCACACATTCAAATTGCCTTTGTGATGAGAATATTCAACATTTTCTTTTCACGCTATGTTGGAATTTTTGATACAATATTGTTAGCCACAATCCCCCTTTTGTATAACAGAACACCAGAATTTAATCCTCCTATCTGGCTATGATTTTGTACTCATTAGCCAATCTCTCCCCATCCTCTTCTCTCCTCTACTCTCTGAATTCCATTTTATTTGCTTATTGGTTATTCACCTATATTTTAAAATAAAGTGTCTGTTCAAGTCTTTTGCCCATTTTTAGTTGTTATTATTTTTTTGATTTAAAGAATTCTATATATATTCTTGATGAGGTCTTTGTCATAAAAAGCTTTCATGAACTTTTCCCTCCCAAACTGATCTATTTATTCATTTCCTTAATGATATCCATCATGGTTAGTTTTATGTATCAATTTTCTATGCCATGGCACTTATTTAATCAAATATTGACCTAATTATTTGCATTTGTGTATATAAATGCACACTGTTATATATCTGTGTGGTATTTTGTAATTGTGGTTAACATCCACAATCATTTTATTTTAAGTAGAGAAGATTACTCTTGATTATGTGGGTAGGTCTCATCCAATCAGTTAAAAACCTTAAAAGCAAAAGATGATGTTTCCCAAGGAAGAAGAAATTTTGCCTCAAGACTGCAACATTGAAGTCCTTCCTGAGTTTCTACTTCACTAGTCTCTCCCACAAAATTGAAAAATTTCTAAAATGTTATAGTTAGTTTTTTTGACCTAATACATTTTTGTTTATTCCGTAGTTGAAAAATAATTCTCATATTTTTCTTATAATGCTTATGTTTCTAGCTTATCAGTGTTTGTTGCTTTTAATTATGCACCTAACCTGCTATATTTATTGCTAAATATTAATATTTTCATATTCCCTTTTCAATAGTTTTTTTTTTAATTCCTAACTGTTCATTTCTAGCATTAGGAAATAGAATTCAGTTATTGTATAATGGCTTTGCATTTTGGAACTTTACTAAATTACCTATAATTATTATGAAAAAAAAAATCACCCCATGCTTAGTGCCTTAATACAATACAGATTTATTCTCTTTTAATTCTGGGGTCAACAGGTCTATAATGGTTCTCAGGGTTATATGCCTCCTGAACATTCTGTGAGATGATGTCTTATTTTTCCCTGTTTTTTTTTTAATCTTTTCTAACTTCTGGAAACTAATTTTATTCATTAGTCTACATTCTTTAGAAGCTATATTCTCCATCATCAATACAAGTTTAGCATCCTCTAATCTCTTTCTCTTTATTCCTCTTTTTTCTTTGGTCACAGCAACTTCTGTAAGACATCAGTCTTCAATCTCTCAGGAATCCATGGTATTATCTAACCTGGACAACAGATGGTAATCTCCTTATTTTAGGAATCTTCCTTTGTCATATCTACAAAGTCCTTTTTGTCATGAAAATTAACAGTCACAGGCTTCAAGAATGAGGATGTGGACATCTTCTGTAGAGGGGACATTATGTTCTTTATCACATTTGTTTAGTTCTAGTTATTTTACTTTAATACTACTATAGCAACACCAGTTTTATTATACTGGCGTTTGCATGGTATATCTGTCCTGACTCTTTTTTACATTCTGAACCTATTTTGTTTTTGTATTTCAAATGCGTCTTTTATAAATAACATACAGGTGGGTATTCCTTTAAAAAAAAAGTTTGATCTAACAGTCTCTGCCATTTAGTTCAATTGTCCTTTCCTTTTATATTTATTTTATTTATTGACATAGTTGGATTTTAGTCAAAACCATTAACATTTATTTTGTATTACTCGTGTCTGCTCTTTGTTCCTCCATTCATCACTTTCTGCCTTTATTTTAATAAATCAAGTACTTTTTTTGCAATTTGTTTTTCTCCTGTGTTGATTTTTTTTTATTATACTTCTGTTGCTTTTAGCAATTTCTCTAGAGATTTGAATATATGCCTTAACTTATCTTAGTCAGTATTTAAAAATATATTTTTATTATTTTGCAAACAAGGTAGGAACTTTATATCCAAATCACTTCCCTTTATCCCCTTCCTTTCCTTTTTTCACTCCGTTTTTATATATTTTACATTGGTAAATATTGCTATTGTTTTTTACTTGAGACGTCAATAGTCTTTTAAACAAAAGTCCTATGTTTGCCATGTGTTTTACTCTTTCAGTTCTAATTTCTTGCTGATTATAATGTCTAAAATCATATCTTGCAGCATGAAAATCTTCCTTTGACATTGCTTTTAGGGCAATTCTGCTGACCCTTCTCTCAGCATCTTTCTAGATGTTTCAAAACATTTCCATTTCCCCTATATACTTTTTGGATCTTTTTCTTGGATATATGATTTTAGTTTTTTTTTTTTCTTGTCTTTTTGCTCCTTTAATACATTGCTCACTATCTATTGGCCTTGTTTCTGAGGATTTTAGCCATCAGTCACATATCTTGTTTCTTAGTGTACAATTCTTTCTTCTTTAGATATTTTTTTCTTTGATTTTCAGAATTTGGACTAGGTAATATGTACATATAGTTTTCTTTAAATTTATTGTTTTGGAGTTCATTGTGCTGTTTTGAATCTAGGATTGATGTCTTTAATTAATGTTGGAAAATCCTTAGTTGTTTCCTTTTCTGCCTCATTTTCTTTCTCTTTCTTCATCTTAGATTCCAATTACTAAATAGTCACACCATCTAATATTTTAATTTTGTCCCACAGATCTTAAACACTCAGTATTGATTTTTCATTTACTTTTTTTTTTGCATTACAATTTGGGCAAATTATATTGACTTGTGTTCAATTCCCTGATTATTTCCATAGATGTTTATAGTATTATGTTTGGTGCACTATGTATGTGTATATACATATACATAAACACATTAATCTAGTCCATTTCTAATGTTGTCTTATATACTTCCACTTTTAATTCCCTTCTTCATCTCAAATTCTCAGGCTGTTCATGAATGTCTTCCACCTTGTCCCAAAGGTTCTCTAACATATTAAATACAATAATAGGATTTTAATACTTTATTTCATGATTCCAACATCTATGATAATTTCTGGGTCTACATCTATTATGTCCTTTTTAAACTGTAGGTGACAATTTCTTGAGTCTTTCAAAGTCTTATAATTTTTAACTATATGCAACATTAGATACTAAATTAAATACTTATTTCCCAGAAATAAGGTAATTTCCTTCTTCCAGGATATTGAAATGTCCAGTGATTATTACTAATCAGGTAATGAAGAGGGGTTTGGGATGCAGTTTTACTTTAGTGCAAATCATTGTACTGGCTTCAAACATTTAAAGGACTCCAGAGATTTCTTTGTTTTTCAGTTTTACTCCTAGCTTTCAAATTGTGGGTGATCTTTCACTCCTTTATGGCCCAGCTGCTTATTTCATCAGTCTCTGGTGAGTTTCCTTTTCACCTCAGTTCCACCCTTGGTTTTGTATGTTAGAAATATTCTACTCCACTGTCTTGCATTAATTTTGGGAAGACCTCTACATTATACTGTATAGCGGTTTGGAGTCTCTTGAAGGAATGTTTTAGGTCTCCTACCCTTTCTAGGTTCTTTTACAGTCATGATTACACTATATGAAAGTTCTGGTTGCATCTCAATGGGATTTTACTCAGTTTTACTACACAACCTTACCACTGACTTACACTAGGAGAAGGTCCTATAAACCACAGTGAGGAATCTCTCTCAGAATCTCTGCTTTGCCCCAGCCTTTGGCACTTACATGTGTGTGCTTGCTGAAGCATCATGCCCAAGAGTAGGCTTGGAGATGCAGACTTTTCTATGCCTTCCGGTGATTCTAACCCATCACACCAGCCCACTAGTGCTCATTGCAAGTTTGTTAAAAGTTTGCCTGGTTCATCTGTTCCAAATCCTCTGCCATTCCAACTGCATGGAAAGCAGCTATGATTCTCTTCCAGAAACTCATCACTTTCTGGAATTTAGTATTTTTGTTCCTTTTCTTATTGGTTTAAAATCTCTGAGTTTCTAGTTTAACTAGATCATTGTTAAGATGGAAAATATTATACCTTGCAACTTTCTCTATCCTAGCCAAAATTGGAAGACTGTCTTTGTCTTTTTTATTGTCATTTAAAAAAAAAAAGAGTAGTTATTTGAGACCATGATAATCACAGTGTAATTTTATTTCTTCTCTTCATTTCTCAGTTGTACATGTTGAAAGATCTAAAGCAAAATAACAGTGAGGTCATTGGATGTGCCATCATGATTTTTGCACATCTAGTGGGGAATGTTCAGCATGTGAAGGTATTTCTATACGGTGATTCAAAGCAAACACAACTCTCAAAAATAATAAATCCTCCTAATGAACATAGAACAATTCCTAAGGAAACAAAGTAAAATATGAGTATGAGGCTCTTGACCCTAGAGATTCTTGTACATTGTCATACTTTGTTGCCCATGGTATAATCCACAGTACAAGAAGTAAGCTGTTCTTGCTTGAATGACAGCAACTGCTTTTCCATAAACAGTTTTGCTAGTAGAGTAAGATGTCATGACAACTCCAGGATAGTCCTCTCAGAGGAACATCTTCTCTTTATGTGAAATAAAAGGAAAGAGAAAACAGGTTGAAAGTAGAAGTTAATAACATCAGAGATTTGTGATTTTAATGCACAAACAAAAGAGACAACCGAGCACTAATGTTACAGCTTTACAACTTACAAAACAGAAAGAGGGGTTTGTTCACTGTGTTGGCATGCAGGGAACAAGGGGGTTTGATGTTTATCAGGCTAAGCAGGATACAGAAGGGATTTCCATCTGCACAATAGTTTGTGGAACATGGCAAATGCTTAGAGGCATGGTTTCAAGGAGATTGGAGATGATCTACTTGAGAAGAAAAGGAGTTAAATTTTCCAGTACCAAATGGCTTTCTCCAATCAGCGAGGAAAAGCTGTGTATGTAGCCTGTGCTAATAGAATGTAGCTCAAGCCAGAGAATATGCTAGAATCAAATGAGATGCTTGCAGACCTTTAACTATAACAGTGCTATCAAGGCCTCGATAATACTTAACACATAAAACAAATTATCACAATATCCTTAAGATTACCACACAAGTAATAGTGCTATATAAAAACCCATAAAAACAAAATGTATGGCTACAATAACCATATTAAAACAACTATAGTTTTCTCTTAAACAATCATATAACCCATGCTTGGAGGATATTATACAATTTAGTGATTAAGCTCAAGGAGCAATGACTTCTACTCATCTGAAGTTAGAGAAGCAAACAAAAAGCCAATTTTTTTTTTCCTTTATCATAGGTACGGATGGTAATGACATCAACTGGGGAGTGCCAGGAATTGGTGCCAGGTGTGGGGAGTTAGTGGGCAGGATGAAAGGAAACAAACTCTGCGATTATGCTTTTTTTAAAGATAAGAAAGAGCAATTCCTTTGATTAAACACACACACACACACACATACACAGTAGAATTGTTTAAAAGTATGAGGTGAACCATTTCATTTTTAAGGATGTGTACAGTGAAGACTGCCTATTTACAAAGTGTAACACACTGTTTCATTTACTGAGTATTTAATGTCTTTTTTTTCCTTTTTCTGATTTGCTATTAATGTAGAAAAATTTGAACTCTTGAGATAAAGATATTTCTGTGCTTTTGGCATAAAATATAAGCAAAAAATAAATACATATGGTAGCCATTTGCAAGCACAGTTTAAAGATATAGCAATAATAAGTGCATAAATTTGCTTTCATAGATGACATTGGAATTTTTAGGGAAGCCATTAATAATGTACTTTTTTCCTACCCAAATTTAGAACCATTGTGAAATAAATACACAAATCAGAGAGATGAAAGGCAAATAGCTTTATTATTGATGAAAACTGATTGAGGACAGGGAATATGTTTTAACAAATAGGTTAGCTAATAGTTTAACATTTTTTTCAGACAGATGTACTGCCAGTCATGGCATGACTAGATGGTTGCAGATCTCTGTCCCCTCTAGTGTAGAATATCAGAAAATACATGCATCCCATAAGTGGCTACTTTCTAGGAGGCTGATGACAAGGGATTGAATTGAATAGTTTATTTCTTCAAACACCACTATTAGATAAGTCATTCCTCCTTCCTGAGTGTCCATGAGGGTGGGGGAGAAACTAAGAGTGTATTTCTTGCAGAAGTCCCTTTTCATGAAAATTGGAAGTTACTATGCACATAGATCATTTAATACTCACAACAACCTTATAAATAAGAAAATTTCACCCTGAATTATACCAAAAAAAATGAACAAAAACTCAGATGAGTTGCTTTTACTTTAAAAACAAATAGTTTTCAATGTGTCTTCAGAGAGACTGGCATGTCTCTATGGCACTAATCTCAGTTTCAAAAAAAATTCTTGATTCTCAATTTTAAAAGAGTCATTTTATTTCTACTTTCAGAATACACCTTTTGGTTTTTGAGTTTATTCATTCTATGCCCTATGTCAAATTGAAATGTTATATGAAAATCACAGAACTGGGGAAATATACCTATTGTCTAATGTCAATGAAGAAAGAAACTTTGTCCGTTAGGATGACTTCTTCCAAGGTCATGGCACATGTGATGGATTAGAAAACATGCCTTCCATGCAGGTGCTATTACTGTTTTGAGGCCTCATAACCAGCTACACCTTCCCAAGGCACATTGAACTCTGAAGACCTCTCTATTAGGGCCCTGGCCATTTATAAAACTACTGGAATAAAAGAGCAAAGCATGTGGATCCTATGAGCATCTTTCAAAAGAAGAGGAGTATCTAGGCTTATGTACTTCATTCTTTATTCCATTTTTCACCAACAAAATAAGTTCCATCTCCTTCTCCCGGGTAAACGAGTGAAGAAGTCATGAGAGGACAGGAGGTTAACATTAGAGGACTTCTTCAACAAGAAAAGAACCATCAAGTTGTGACAGAAAATCTCTACACAAAGGAAGGTTTTGTTTGTTCACAAGTTAAGTTTGAATTCATTGTCTTCTATAACCCAAATTTTTCATGATTTTCCATATTTATGTTCTAAGGATGCATTTGTAAACTTAAGATTGTGGATCTTGTTTTTCTTTAAACATTCTCTGTGCTTTCTCACATGTGTGACTGACTCTCACTAACAAATTGATTGTGTACCTCGAATGTTCCAGGCACTAGTTAAGGCAGTAGGGATGCAGTAAGCAAAGCATACAAAATTCTTATCACTGTGAGCTTGCATACTAGTGGGAGATGGATAATAAGCTATATATATCAATATATTCTGGAAAAAGTATTTTAGAAAGTGATGTGTGTTATAAAAGTAAAGTGGGATAATAAAACCAAAACCACTAAAAACAATGGAGATAGAAGAAGACATTATTACCAGAATGGTCAGGGTAAGTTTCATGGAAAACTTGACATCTATATTAGTTTTCTAGGGCTTCTGTGAAAAAAAGAATTACCACAAACCAGGTGGCTCAAAACTAGAGAAATTTATTCTTTCACAGTCTGGAGGCCAGAAGTCTGCAGTTTAGGTGTTGGCAGGACCACATGCCTTCCGGAGTCTCCAGGGGTGGGGGTGCGGGTGGGAAGAGAATCTTCCTTGCCTCTTAGGGCTGCTACTGGCTCCCAGAATTCCTTGGCGTGTAACTGCATAACTCCATCCTCTGTCTCCTTTTCATATGGTCTTTTTCTGAGGATGTCTCTCCAATATGTACCTGTTATGAATATATTGTCACTAGATTTAGGACATACTCAGATAATCCATGGAGTTCTTGTCTCAAGATCATTAACTTAATTAAATCTGCAAAGATTCCTTTTCTTAACAATACACATTCACAGGTTCTTGGAGTTAAGATGTAGACATGTATTTGTGGAGACATCCCATTCAACCCATTACAACATCTGAGAAAAGTTTTGGAACAGGTGAGAGGGTTGGTCATCAGGTTATTTGGAAGGAAAATGATCCAGAAGACAGGGTCAAAATTTTAAGATGGGAATGTGCCTGGCATGTCCAAAGAGCAACAAGTGTAGGTATGGCTAAAGTCCAGGAAGAACCCAGGAGTGGGCAGCCAGTAAGATAGGAAAAAATGAAGTTCTACAAAGGCTTGAAACTCAAGGGAAGAAAATGTCAGAAGGAATAGTCAGAAGGAATAATCTGGAATGTCAAGGTCACCCTAAAGTATAAAATTACAATAGTTTTATTCCTAACTACAACAAGAAACATTTGCTCCTAGTACCATTATTTATGGTTTGTCACTGTGTGACAGCAAAGTGACATGTAAATGATGTCTTTGGAAGGGCCACATGGGAAGGTTCTCAATACATAACAATGCAATCACTGTCTGCCAAGCCAAGAAGGCAAACTTATCTGTGTCTACTAATGCTGAAGAATCAAGAAAGATGAAGTGTCACCAAATTGAAGGTCATGTTATAGTTGTCAAAATAAAAATGGAGTTGCTTTTGTCAAACCATAACCAAAAGTAAGTAAATAAATAAAATAAAACAAATTAATAAATAAATAAAATGAATAAAACTGGGAAATTACAAAAGAGGGGATCTTGTGCTAATGCTCAATAATAAGAACTATTCATAGAAGACTCTGACAGAACCACAAGCTTGCACAAAGACCACCCCAACCTCACACAAAGACTTCTGAAAAGACTGTCTTGCAACTGTTAGTTCTGCCTTGGGCTGGTATCATCCTTGTTGTTGCTCCTCAAAATCTCGTTATTAATCCTTATGGACAAGGATTATTGTATCAAAATATATAATCCTCCTCATTTTGCCTTTTCAAACTTCCCATTGCTTCAACTTCTGTATATACTCAAAGACCACCGTGGCACACATATTCCCGTTATAATGCTATGCCTTTCCCAGATAAATTCATTCATCTTTAGAGAATATTCAACTACATGTTATTTAGGGAAACGTGTAACTTTAATAAAATAAGTTTTCTTAATTGGAGAGAATTCAAATCATACTCATTCTATAAAGCAAAATTCATTGACACGTCTACAAAAGCATCTCTGATGTTACAACTTCCACATAAATGGATTTAAAATATTTTAGCACTTATCTTCGCCTTTATATTGCAGTTACCTGTGAGCTCGGTTTACTTCCCTTACCAGATTGCAAATTTATTATGAATTGAGCTTATTTTAGACTCATTTTGTACCGCCATAGAGTTTAACATACTACCAGGTAAATACTAAGTGTGCCTTGGTAAATACTCACTGAAGAAACGAAGGAACCTAATTATAGTTGTGTCACCAGAATTTCTATTGAAAAGGGAGCTCTGTCTTCTTTAGGATCAAATCATTGTTAAAATAAAATATTCTTCATTTTTAAATTTTCCCACCATGGGACCTTGTTGAGAACTCTACTGAAACTTTATATTCAATGGAAGGCTGTAGGAAAAATTGAAAAAAGAAGTTATTCAGACATTTAAGATAGAAAAGAGAGCAGCTACTTCCTTTTCATCCTACCTTTTGAGTTTTTGTCTTACTGTCATAGCACCAAGTTTGTTGTTACCATTTTTTAGTTTCAGAGAGAAAAGATGGCACATTGCCTGGAATGTCAAGGTTGCCTTGAAGTATAAAATTACAATAGTTTTCTTCCTAACTCTAACAGGAAACATTTATGGTTTGTCATTGTATGAAAGGCGAGTGGGATGCGAATGAAGTGATGGGAAGGATGGTCCACATGGAATGGCTCTGAACCTACCACAATGCAGTCACTGTCTGCCCAGCCCAGAGGGTTATCTCTGCTAGATCTATTGCTCAATTCCTGGGATGCCCCTAAAGGGAGAGACCAGGCATTTCCACGATACTTGTTAATCATAAAATATAAAGTCTTTTTGACCCCGTATCTTCAATAGACTTTAATAAAATAACTAAATCCTGTTAATTTTGCTGATTTTTCTACTCTATCAGAATAGAAGCATTTGTTGATAGAGGCAGCCGATTTTATTCCTTTGCCCATGTTTGCTCTACTATCTCCAAGCTAAACTTTAAAGATAATATGTACGATCTGGCACATACCTTTTCTCTTGTGTTGATAGTAACTGCTATCTAAACAGTGTCATGAGTCAAAGCCCTTCTACCTTGGGCATGGCAGGTGAATAATGTCCTTTTGTATTCAGATGCTAGCACTTTATTTATATAGCGCACTGGATTGTGGGCTGTCGGCTTGGCATCACTGCTCCCACACCTAAGATCTCTGGCCCAAAGAGGTGACACTGGGCTCATTATTATCAGAATCCCCTTCCTTTATTGTGCTAAAGTTCAGGTTTGACAAAAACAAGGCAGAGAAGAGGAGAAACAGTGTTTTCTCAAGATTGCATCTACCAGATGTGGTTGCTGCTCAGTCTCTTTCAGCCAGACAGCATAGATTCTCAGACTCCTTTATAAGCTCTTGTTCTTCCAAGGCTGTTGCAGTTGATCAGACTTCACTGTGAGCTCCAGTGTCTCCACCCATGGAAGCACTGCAGTTGCAAGTCTTGAGTGATTGTGTCTTCCCTTCTCTCTGTGCAGCTTGTCAGACCTTATCTCACCTCCAGTAGCCCCCACATTTATGTCATTCCCACTTTTTATGTTAAACTCCTTCCCCCTTCCAAAACACCTTTTTTTCCTCTCTCTTTATAAAAACGTGTATTGTAGACTGATACATTCATTTCATAAACTTTTTTTTTTGTTTGTTTTAGTAGCTAAGGAATAGCCTATGTTAGACTAGGTTCTGGGGCTGCAGAGCTTAAACCAAAGTCCTGTCCTCAAAATGCTGAATATCTGCTGAGAAGACTGAAAAGTGAGCACAGGGTGCCATGGGAATACATAGCAAGCTTGTCAATGCAGACTGAGGAGGTCAGGAAGCATCCTTAGGTAGAGGCTAACTCTAGACTAAAATCAAGCAAGCTTCCTGACTACTCAGTATTTCCAAGGCAGAAACTTGTTGAAATATTCAAAATCAAAACATTCTGAGTTATCTTTCCGAATACAATTTGCTTTGTGTGAATTAAATGTAAACATATTTGCCAATACAGTAATAGCATTTTCCCTAAAATTATTCTGACCATAGAAATGCCTGAGTGTTTAATTCTTATCTTTGCCTGCACGGTATTGGAGAATTCCTCCACAAAATAGCTAAATGTTTCTCTTTGCCTTATTTCAATCATTTCAATTTCCATCTTTGAAGCTGAACAAGGCAGCTTCAACGTTCACTCTGTGACTGAGCTCCACCCAGGAGTGTTACCATCAGCATAAAGATACACACTACACTCAGCACACTGCCATGTCAGCTCATTTATAAAGATCATAAATAACAATGGTCCAAGGATTGATCCCTGAGGAACCCCCATAATGACATCCATTAAATCTGACATTACACTGTTTAATAACACAAGTGGTGTGTGCCCTCTTAAGTAGCAAGCACACCAATTAATTAAGGATGATGCCATACCTAGTCCATTCCATTTATCCAGCAAAGAAGTATGTGCTACCAATTAGGCAATAAAATGATGTTTGAAGCAACACTGTGCTATTTATCTGGGAGAACATCTTTTGATAAGACTGTGCTACACACACCCTTTGCTGTGACTATAAGAAAATAATACTTTACTATGAAAGGAGAGGCAGGATTTTAACTTGAACATGACCCCTAGACATCATAACCAGGATCTTTTCAGTGAAGGCATGCTTAGACATAATTGCAGTAGATGGGGCTTTGAAGTAATAATCTTGCATGCCCACTTAAATAGTTAATAGGACAATCTAGTGCACGGGTACTTCGCTAGAAGTAATTTTCTCATCTCTCCACCAATGAGGGAAATTTAAAACATTGTCCAATGGCAGCTCTGTTGGTCAATTTATTTTTAGTTGAGGAGCTGTAAATAATTGTTGGTAAATGAACAAAGGGAATAAACAACCGAAATAATATTGGCAGTATATAATATTGGGGAAAAAGGAGGCAGAAAGAGGAGATAACCTTTCTTGTGTAGTTACATATGGGAAGGTGGCAATAGAATAAAGGTCCTCCTATCTTAGAAGTTGTGGGAAAGGAAGAGAGAAAGGGAGGAATATGTTTGACATCTCTGGCTTCCAAGACAATGGAGATGAAAATACTGCATGATTGTACTTAATGGAGTTGAATCAGTTTGTTATGAGGATGATGAGAGATTTAGCTTGAATCATGCAATGTCCCTTTAGTGGGAAGAAAGTAGAAGAGTAAAGGGACAGGAAAGGAGAACAAAAAGGAAGGAGAAATAAGGAAAGTAAAGACGGAAGGAGAGATGAGTGAGCTTGGTATTGGCATTTTCATCATCAAAACTAGTTAACTGTTGGGTGTGGTAGTGCACACCTATAATCCCAGTGACTTGGGAGGCTGAGGCAGGAGGATTACAAGTGCAAAGCCCATCTTAGCAACTTAATGAGACCCTAAAGCAGCTTAGAGAGATCATTTCTCTCTAAAAAAAAGAGATCATTTCTCTAAAAATAATATATACATTAAAAAAAAAGAAGCTGGGGATGTGGCTTCGTGTTTAAATTGCCCTGGATTCAATTCCTAGTACAAAATAAAAATCAAATAAATAAAATAAAACTAGTTAACTATTTTTATCATCACAGTAAATTTTTTTTAAAGAACCTATATGATGTGATGTGTCTGATAAATAAGAATTTGTTTTTCAAGACATTATGAGATTTCTTCGTACAATTTAGGAAAACAAAATTACAAAAAACACATAAGTAAAGTCTTTATCCACTTGCTTTTCCTTAGCTAAGTGCCCAGAAATAGGGTCAGACTAGAGAATAAAAAGACTGAAACATGGTCAAAATGTTCTCCCTCTTGCAGAAAAGGCCGACTAAACGAATGACTCTTAGCCCCACAGGTCAATTCGAGTCTGGTCAGAGTAAATCCCTTTTCTAATATCAGATACGCTCCCATCCTTAGATGCAGCCGCAGCATCCTCTTCAGTGGAGTAGGAGGCTCTGGTGAGTGCTTGACATTTGGAAGCTGCTTATTTCCTCCCAAACTTCAGCCTTTACAAATAGAAAAGTCATAAGTTTTCTATAATTACTATCTGGGGCACGTGTGAGTGGTTATGGTAGAACAGCTTCTGCCGGCCTGGGTGGATATTATGGGGGTTTTAAAAACAAGGACGCTTGAGTGAGAGCACTTTCCATATTAGGATTTCAAAAAGTTTAAAATTTTAATTGTATAATTATGGGCCTCACCCACAATTAAGAGAGCACCCAATTATCAAACCACGCTAGAAAATTAAGGCTAGCTACCTTAATGCCACTTAAAGGGAAATTGAGGTGCCTGGAGATTGAGAGATTGCCATGAGATGTCTCAGTGAACTGCTCTGAAATTCAGGCCGCTGGTGATGGACTACTTGTAAAAAATCTGAACTTACAGAAAAACTAAATGTCCAGGATATAGTTACATATTTTAAGTCAGTGCTGCTCAAAGCTTTGTCCATAAACTGTAGCATCTGCAAAATATTTGGCTCCACCCCAGAGGAACTAAATCAGATTCCCTGGGAATGGAGCCCAGAAATCTGTGTTTTGACAAGTCAACTTCTAGGAGATTCTGATGCTCACACAATGTTGAGAGGCTGTGAATCTCTTTGAACATATTATTTATTTACTTCCCTTTTTCTAACTCCAGTTTTTTTTTTTTGGTGTGGTTTACAAGTTTATATTATTATTTAATTAATCACATTCGAAGTTTCACAAAGACTGAATTTGGGAATTTTATGGAAATATCATCAGCATGGTCTCTTTCTGCAAGGGATTAGTATCTGTTTCTGGTTATGTTTTCCAGCTTGTTATTTGTTGTGTATTGAGATTGTTATTTTATATGGCCATTTGACTGGCTCAGAGTATGTCCAGAAAGCTAGAAACCTGAATAATACATGTATTTGCATTTATTTATTTATTGCTTTTCTCTGTCCCACCCTCGACTTTATATTCATTAGTTATGCTGAACCCTTCCGTGTCTTCAGAAATAAGTTGATTCATGCCCTACTCCCGCCATTATCCTAATAAGCCACTTCTACATTCTTGGCAAACCTCCTCCTTCCAGTATCTTCATTATCTACTGCCAACCCACTCCTTCTCTCTTTGATTTGGAAGAATTGGATGAGATCTTCCCAGTGATAGCCTCATTTTCTTTGTAGTCTGCTCAAGCATAACATTCATAGGTATGGGGTGGCATCCCATCCTATCCTCACCAACAGAGGAACCCATAATCCACCATTTTACCACTACTGCATCTTTAAATACACCTCTCTTACAAAACCTCAGTAGCATTTCCTTGTCTTTTTCTTTACCTCTCCTAATATGCTAGTGTCTTTCTAATTTTTTTTTAATTGTTCTTTCCCCCAGTTTTCCTGAACCAATCTGATGCCCTCAGTAGTTTTAGAAGAAATGAAAAGATCGCCCTGAGGCTTTGGTGGTGGGTGACCATCCCGTGGGAGGCCTCTGACCTTCCTTTGCCATTGTCAGGATTGCTGTGCTGCAGTAAGTCCCTCTGTAGAGATTTCCTTTAGTAGGTTTTCAAAGATTCATTCAGTAGACTGAAATTGTCCCTGCTCAATAGAGATTGATTGTGAACACTGATTCCCAGAGGCTCATACAGGACAGAGACGCCCCTGCTGGGGAAAGCGCTGTCCTGCTGGGGGAAGGCGTGTTTGCTGCTATGATATCTGATCGGTTCCCTTTTCCTTTTTTGATTTCACAAAGGCAAATCTCTAGACCTGTAAGACTGCTTTTCAATTTCTCTGTCTATGGGACCTTTATGGGTTGTTTCACCTTTGCCAGTTTTGCATGTATCAGAGTTAATGTTTCACTCTCTTGTTTCCCATTCATTTTTCATAGGATCTCTAGTCTTTTTCTCTTATCCCTCAATTTATAAGGAAAAGATTGAATGGTAAATATTTACATTCTCTTTCTCTTGTACTATTTAAGGAAATTGGTTCTTGAGGAAGTTCCAATGTTTTGCTGAGCAGATGGATGAGACTTTGTGTGGGCAAAGTCAGCAGAAGGTTGGATTATTTTATAGGGGAAAAGATGGGGAGAGGTAGATGAATCTGGACTTAGCCTAAATGGACAGGGCCAGAGAGTGTGTGAAGTGACCCAATAGGGAGCAGTGGGGGAAATGAAAGGGAGGTTTTGGTGAGAGAGTGAGAAGGAACATCTGAAAACAGAGAGAAGGGAGAGAGAGAGAGAGGGAGAGAGAGAGAGAGAGAGAGAGAGAGAGAGAGACAGAGATGAACTTTGAGGAAAATGGCTAAGGAAAATAGGAAATCCTATAATTGGAGATAAAATGAATGTTCCCTAATCTGTTCTAAGGAAACTTCACTAAACAATTTAAGTTGCCCTTTCATGCTTTGAACTTAGGTAAGATCATATCCATACAGGAATATTAAGAGTTTCATTAACTATATTTGAGTTTAAAATTTCTCTTTTCATGGGAGAAGAAGAACACATGAAATTAAAAATATAATACACATTACACAAATTGAATGAAGGATCAAAGATGGATTTACATGTGATATTTATAGTGATTTTTTTTTATGCTTTATGTTCCTAAGGTCTTTCCCAGAAAATTGCTTGTTTTTAGGACATGCAAGAGTTTTAGATGGAGAAACCTATTGTATATATATAAAACTTGTAATATTGCAAGCACACCTACTAGCCAAAGAATTGCAAGTTTTATGACTCTTGGGCAATATAACATCTGTGGTGTCTACATAAATGTGGAGACACTGGAGTTGTGCAAGGTTGGTTACACAGAAGTTGATATACAAGTGGGCAGCCTGTGAATGTCTTAATGTTGATGAGGGTTGTGATTTTACAATCTGACAGTTGCTCTTGTGGAAAAATACTACTGAAATGATTCCAGTAATACAGTGGATACATTAGATTGTGGAAATAGGGTAGATGAGTAGAAATAAACTTAACTTTGATTTTTTTCTTTAATGGATTCACCATTTTGTTAAAATCATTTATTTCAAAGTATCTGAACTATAGATATTAAATTTTAAATTTCAACTTAAATTTAGTACTTAATAAATGATGCTGAAATATAAAAAAAATCTACCACTTCTTTGGTCAATTTTGACAAATAATGATGCACAGTATTTCCAGAATATAGCCGGTAATGGATTTCCATTGTAGACTGACAGGGTTAAAAATCACGTGATTTAAAATTAGTCTTGACTTGTTCCTAATAATTTGATACTTGCTTCCATTGAACTACTCGCTCTTGAGAGTTATTTATCCTTATGGAGGGCTATTAAAATTAATTCTCTTTCAATTGAACCCAGTGTCAAAGGGACTCTTTATAATACTTCTTTTGTAATCCTCTTACATTTTCCTCCAGCATTTGTAGCCAGTTTAGCCCTGGTAGCAGCCAACAGCAGAACATGCTGCCATATTAGTCACGACCCATCACTAATTGATGATTCCAAGGACTCGGTTTAAGGCCCGGAGTCATTTAGATAAAAAGGAAAACAATTACATCATATGGATTGCTTAAACATTATTAGAATTATATTTACTGTGTGCTGAAGAGCATTTTATTTTTACAGGTCTGAAAGTTGTCTGATTTGGGCTCTGCCTCCTCAGCTCACTAAATAACCTTGTCAAAGTCATTTAACCTCTTAGTGTTTGTTTTCTCATCTGTAAAATGAGGATAATTATCCTTACCTATCTCATAGGGATGGTGTTCTGATTAACTAATTAAAGATTAGAAACTACTACAAAAATGCTCAGTATTATTAAGGAAAACTGAAGCATTTTCAGTGCCTTTGGGTAAGAGTGCTACTGAGCGGCTGCAACTCCCAGCAAGTGTTTGATAGCCTAATAAGCTGCCAGCTCCTTCCCTGAGGACAGATGACTGGCCCGGGGACCTTGCCCTTCATTGCTGTTTTGTTAGCTGAATTGCACTAAGTCGGCCTACATCACAGAGAATGCTGGGATCAATGACACATTTCCTAACTCTGACACATTTGAAGAGCTGACAAGTGATAGCAAGATGTGCCACTTCAAGCTGAGGAAACCATTTTTAATTACCTATTCAGAATGCAAAAATCCCTGTGGGATGTAGTTATTATAATTGCAGCTTGTAATATATCCTTATACAAAATGAATTCAGCTGCAGATTTTCTTTACAGGTTTAGAGATATTTGTTTACATCTTGAGATTTTTACCTTTTGCCTGGCAGACTCATGGTTTCTGGCAGATTCATCAACAGCCATGTAAGGGGTTCTCTTAGTAAACTGTTCACACAGGCATTTGTAGCAAAATAGGTCTAATTGTCTCTTTTGCACCTCTCTAAATGCTGAATCCCTAGGCAGTGAGTGGAGCAGGAGAAACAATCCTCAGGCTTCACCAGCTACTTCTGAGGTAAACAAGTTCCTGAATTTTGTACACTCCCCATGGCTCTAGTTGGTCCACCCAATAATCCTGTATCTCCAGCCAGCTCTCTGTGTGCACATCTAAGTTGTCTTAGTACACAAAATCTATTGTTTTACTCTTCTGCGCAAACAATTAAGGTCTTCAAGAATTAAATAAAGTCTTCAAGAATAAAAAGTTTTTGAGAAAAAAGTTTTTCTCAAGTGTTCCCTTTAATTTTGGGGATAGAGGTGAAGCTACTCAGAATGACAGACTACATCCACCTTCCTCCACCCCTGCCCACAATTCCAGAATCACTGATCCTAGCACCTTCAATTGGGAAAACAGCTCCACACAACTGACAATATACTTTATCTGGAATGTTCCTTCCTCCTGAGTTAAATGTCATTAGTCTACCAGTATTTTGTCCTAATATCAGCTTTTCTGTAAAACATTATTGTCACCATCATCAGTTTAAAAAATTACCATTTATAGCAAACTCCATTGTACATTTTTAGTAGAATTTCACTCTGTATCTTCTGTTTTCTTTTGAGGGTAGGGGATGGAGCACCCTCTTGTGTCTCAGCCTCCCCTTATATTAATTGATGAAGTCAGGTTAGTAAGGTACCTAATGAATGCATTTATTATCAGGATTAAATTAAATAAATTCATGCTTATGAAAATGCTTTGCAATACATCAAATGAAATGCAGAGTATTGTTATTATAGTATTTATTATTTTGCATTGTAGTTGGCTGTATAAATGTTTTCTTCTCCTACTGTGTTCTTGTAGTTATGTTGGGAAAGGAAACAGCTTTGTATTAAATTTTGCATCACCCAGTATATATAAGCATGCCTTGGATAAAGTAGTTGCTTAATAAATATTGCTTGAATAAATGAGAGGAAGCAAGTAATCAAGATACAGATTCAATGTTTATTTTCATTTGAATGGAGATTCTCCCCACCCAACCCTCTTTTATTTCCTGTATCCATTCACCAAACACAATGTGCAAGGCCATATTTTTTACAAAAAAGAACTTGTGGAGTATCTTTAAAACATGTTCAATATGCATGTACTAATATATAAAAACAAATGCTATCATTATGTACAACTATAAGGCACCAATGAAAATTGTGAGAAAAAAATTAAAGATACACACTATCTTGCTAAGTACCCAGAATAAAGAATGACTTTGATTTTTTTTTTTTTTTTTTACACTGTATCACTCTTGGGATTGTAATGGCAATTGCTTGTGTGATTTCCTTACTTTCAGGATATAATTAACTTATAAAAATTACTTGATCAAAAAAAAACCTGTTCATATTGATGGAAAAATAAATATTCATTCATTCATCATCAAACATAATTGACTGAACATGTCTTAACAATGCAGCGAATAAGATTGTTCAATGTCTTATGAGAATTGTTGAACTTGTTCCAATTACTAGTGGGCTTAAAAAAAAAAATTCTCAAATTGCCAAACAGGTTAAGGGAGAAAAATGACATCCAAATAAAAACTTTCTTCATTTCTCTTGGTTCTGTTTACAAGACTGGACTCAATCATAGCAGGCAATGCTTTAAAATTTAGTGATAGCAAATGGAAAAATAATTAGAAATTCCATATATGAAGATGATTGCTAATTTTTTTTACTGCTTTGCTTTTTTATTTGCAGTATTAAATTGTTTCCATTGCCAACAAATGAATTGTATCTTTAACATCAATTTTCACAGAAGACTTAAACAATGGCGGTTTATGTAAGATAACATGAAATTGATATAAAAATTCAGAAAATAGGTTTGGCACAAGGGAAAAAGTTACTTGAAAAATGTATGTCTAAAAACTTAAAGAATTATATATTCCATAATCCAAAATGCTACTGAGTTCACCATTTGTAGGGCTACTGACAAAGCATTTTTTTCAAGATGGGAGAGTAATTTAAACTTTTCATTAAAAGCCTTTTCAATCTCAACTGAATAAAGCCAGCTGTTCTTTTCACTTCCTCTTCTATAGCAGCACATCATAAACACTTAGACCAGAGCTCTGGATGACACCAAAAGTGCTTACCCACCACAGCCTCCTTCCCAGAAGTCTGACAAGAGGATAAGAGCTGGCAAGAGTTTTAAAAAGAGATATTCGGAGCTCTGCCAATCACTGGATCTGGGGGAGGTCACTGCCCATTTGCAATGCAACATGGTTTCCAGGTGAAGGGAAAAATCATTCAGTAGAGTTGCTGCTCTGGGATGATTCTAGGAAGATCTAGAACCTCCCAGAACAGGAAACTAAATCTAGAATCCAGGATTACCTCCCCCAGAGAGGGCAGTAATAGCCAATTTGCTGCCTGACTTTATTTCTCCTCCAATTTTTGGCAATTTCTTCCTTCTCTTTTCTCTGGTCTTTTCCCTCCTGCACTTTCTAGTGAAAAATTCTTCAAGAATCCACCCCTCTTCCCTTTGGTATACTCGTCCTTTGTAAGCCTGCAAGTATGATCCCTGAGGACATGACTCTAAAATTTTTCATTTCTCTTGGGCTTAAGCCTTGTGGATCTTTCCTTGGCATGTTCTTGATGTAACCCTTTCAACTCCCTGCTGTTAGATATAATCACCCCGAAGCACATCTCTGATAATGTCTCTTCCCAGCTCAAAATCTCAAGGTCTTCTCTTTGCTTATAGAAAAAAAAAAAAAATCTAAACTCCGTCAAAGGGGACTCAGGTGCTTCACAATTTGTCTTCTACTTTTTTCCCTCTGATTTTGTTTATTTTTTTCTTTTATGTTTTCTCATATCTTAGGTTAATGATGTCAAGTAAAAATATAATATGAGCCGGATATGTGAGTTTAAATTATTGAGTAGCCACATTTTTAAAAGACTAAAAAATAAAGGGGGAAATATTTAATAATACATTACATTTTATATTATTTATATATTTATATGTGCATGAAATTATGATATTCATATCTTATATATTTGTATTTGTTTATATTTAAGTTTAAATATAAACATCATACTTAAATATAAATATCTTAGCAAGTAAATAAATGATCTAAATCATAGTCAATAAAAAATTATTAATTAGATACTTCTACACTTCCAAGATGACCCTCAATGATGTCTTTCAAGATGTGTAACCTTGCGTGATTTCCTCCCACACTGTATTTGGATTGCTTGGCATGGCCAACGGAATATGACAGATGGCATATCACTTATTGGGCTAGGTTATAAAATCCTGTGGCTTCTGATCTTTCCTTCTTGCACTATTCTGGGGAAGTCAGCTGCCAAATGTTGAGGACACATAGATTGGCCTCTGGAGAGGACCATGTAGAGAGGAACTGAGGTCTTCAGCTCATAGCTAATTGATGCCACAATGGAGCAAGCTGTCTAGCCACAGCCAATCCTTAGAAGACAACAGCTCTGGCACACATCTTTACTGGAAATCCATAAGACAATCAGAGTTAGAACACTCCAGTAAACCTGCTTCTCTATCCCTGGTTTCCAGAAACTATGTAGGTATGTTTGTTGTCCTAAGATAGAAAATTTTTGAAATGCTTTGTTTAGTGACAATTTTAAACTAATACATATTTGGTACTTGGCAGAAGGCTGCTATTGTAACAGACACCTAAAATGTGGGGATATCTTTGGAACCAGGCAGTGCATAGAAGTTAGAAGATCTTTTAAAAAAAATCGTGTAAATACTGTTTTCAGAAACATAATACCTTTTGAAAAGCTGTGAATGAAGAATTAGGGGACATCAGGGAAAGCCCTAGTATCTAATGACAGAATTTTAGCAAGTTATTACCTTCAGTAACAGGAAGAGTAGAAAATGTTCCCAATAAACTAGGAGATCCAGCTGAGCTTTTTTGGCTAAGTAGTAAAGAGACCAACTTTGTTTCTTCTTGCTACTTAAAATAATATGAGAGAGGAGAGAAACTGTAGGAATAACTATTTTTAAGAGAAAGAAACCAGAACTTGATGGCTTTGAAAAATCCTCAGCCTTCCTACATGGAGAATGATATTAAAATTAAGAAATATTTTATAAGCAAAAATCAAATCCAGGACACTGCCTAGAAAACATGGTTGAAAGTGGAGTCGTGGATATGACTGTAACATTCCCTAATAGGATCTTAGAAAGATCTTTGGTATTTCTTGAACTGCACAGTTCATTTTGACAAAAGCCTTCCTGTGAAAGGTTTACTTGTAGGCCTCAAAGAACCTCTCAACTATGCAGTAATTTCAACTTTTAAACACTAAAGAGCATTTTTCCTTAGTCATCTCAAGAAAAGCCCAACATAAGAAGGACTTCTTTTAACTAAAATGGTGGATATGTCTTCGTCTAACAGAGCAAAACATAATAGTAGTCATAGGAGATCTACCAAGTTTTAAAAAAAATTCTATTCACAGAAGCACTGTCTATATGGAAAGGTACAGAGACAGTACAAAAAAAAAAAAAAAGAG